>NW_025982054.1:0-5124 GCF_021869965.1 Rhincodon typus | reverse complement strand
CAATGACCAGACTTGTGCTCAGTCTTCCAGCTGTTCTCTGAACTGGTGTTAGCTAAAGCTCTAGCATCAACTTCCTGATCTTATATTCCAGCCTGTGGTCGAGAACAGAAAGTATCCCAAAACCCTCTTGATCACGTGATCATCCTGTCCAAACACCTTCAGGAATCTGTGAATGTCCACTCCAAGGTGTCTTTGTTCCTCTACACCACTCAGCATCCCCACTTCCATTGTTCACTCTCCCTGAATTCATTATGAATCTCTTTGAATTGAATTCCGTTCATCATTTTTTCTTTCCACGTGATTGATCTCTCCCTGCAGTCCCAAGCTTTGTTCCTCATGGTTAACTGCATCACACATTGTTGTGTGTCGTCTGAAAACTTCTAAATTATGCCCCATACAACTCGGTTTTAATCATTGATCTACATCAGACAACAATGGAACTCCCCTGGAAAAATCAGAAATAAATAAAAAACGGAAATTGCTGGAAAAACTCAACAGAATTGGCAGCATCTGTGGAGAGAAATCAAAGATAACATTTCAAGTCGAGTGACCCTCAGAACTCCACTGGAAAGTCATCCAGACATGGTTCTTTCCTGGTTGGGATTAACAGCAAAATCTAACCCCTACTGTCATATGTGAATTTGCTGATGTCTCCGGAGGTTGTTTTTCTGAGTTATCTGTTCCCACACATGGCATTCCCCATTGGCATCTTCCCAGTGTCACTGAGTGAATGAGTTTCCACCTCAGTGGGTAACTGAATCCTTCCCTCAGCCCCCACCTTTCCCTGGTTTCTCTGTGGTGTGGGTGTTCTTGTGTCTATCCAGGTTGGACAATCAGGTGAATTCAAGTCCACGCAGGACCAAGGCCTGTTCTTCCCTGCTCTGAATGTGTTTTCATTCTTTCTTGTTCTCCCACGGGATGTGGGGAGCACTGGTCAGGACAGCATTTGTTGTTCATCCCGAATTCACCTTGAACTGATGTCAGAGGACAGTTTGGGGTGAACCATGTTGTTGTGGGCTTGGAGTCACTTGTATGCCAGACCAGGTAAGAACCTCCCTCCCAAGGGGACGTGAAGGACTGGGATTTCAGGAAATTAAAGTCATGATTTTGTTCGTGAAATCAGATTTATATTCCAGATTTTATTCATTTGAGTGTAAACTCCAGCAGCTGACATGGTCAGTCCCTAGGGATTACTAGGAGATATATCACCACTACACTGCTATCTCCCCGCTGTATTGCTTCATTGTAGAGAATAACTGTCACTGTTCAGATCATCCCAGAGTGACAGAGAACAGGAGAAGGCCATTCGGACCATCATGCCAGTGTTAGTTCCATTTAAGAAAGGATTGAGTGAAGGGGAAAAGTATCAGCTGGCGTGTGTTTGTAACATTTACAGTGTGTGTCCATGCTGGAATAAATGCGGTTTACTGCAGATCGAATTGTTGACTGGGAGCAAGAAGCTGATGCGGAGACAATGTGAGCAAAGCTGGCTTAAACACTACTACTCAGGTAACAGACGTAAGTTTGTTGTGTAAATAGCAGGGATTGTTTGAATCCATGATCTCTGGGTTATGGGCCCAGCATACTCCCGCTGTGCCACTATGCTATTATCTATCATGCAACCCACAACTGAAATAGATTGTAACTTCCTTCTTGCTTTGGAATAGGAGCACACTTGGTGGCACGCCTTCCTGCTTGTACAATTCCAATGTGTCACGCCAACCAGAATGTGACAGACAGAAACAGACACACACACAACACACACACAAGCACAACAGCAACGTATCATGAACATACACACAATGTCAGACAAAGGGGTTGAGCGGTCCAGCAACTCATTCAGAGGGACAGACTCATGATTTTTCTGAACTTTCGGTAAAGTCTAATCCAGCAATTACATCCCTCATTCTAAAAAATTCTGAAGAAGTGTGTCTGAACCGGAAACATGAACTCTGCTTTCGCTCCATAGATGCTGTCAGACTTACTGAGTTTCTCCAGAAATTTCTGTTTTTGTTACATTCCTAATTTTTGTTTGTCTGTGGATGGTAACATTCCCCTGATCATGTACATTGACATTTAAATTCATCTGAAGGCTATCAGTCGCCATTCTGTCTTTATCATCCTGTTCTCGCCCTTCTGCCTTCCAAAATCACAAAATCCTTTCTCTATGGCGACAAGCACATGAAAATTTGCCTGGTTCTGATGAAAAGGTCGTGGATATGGAATAAGAATTCTGTTTTAAAAGACACACAGACAAATATACAAACAATGAATTTAACAGGCGGGGGCAATCTGTCGGTTGACAGAGGAGTAATCTCTAATTTGATTGATAATTGAAACGTTTTCCCGGGACAGATCATGATCTAACAAAAGAAGCTCGTCTTTTTTAACAAATTCCATGCTGACTGACATTGCTCTGTACAGCCTGATGCCCCAATAATCCCTGCTCCATGTCAATAAAAGCTGCTCCGGGTGAGGTTGGAGCTCACAGCCTCGGCGTTTCACGCGCCTCTATACCGTCACAGAAGGACCGCGCGCTCACCGATTGTGTCTTTTATTCCTTGTGACACGTGCTACAGAAATGCGGCAAAATATCAAACATTTTTATGAAAATATTCTCCGAGGTGATGATTTTTTCAATTCAAACCCTCGCTGTTTCACGTATCTGCGTTTGGTTTATCAGAATTCAAACACAGCTCTTGGAGATTTCTCTGCGCTCCACAATGACCAACCGTCCTTTACCTTCCTCGGTTCACTTCACCGAGGCACTGCGCAATCGAACGCTCATTTTTACATTGACACCGTTCAGTCTGTCCTGCTACGGTCACTGTCGCTTAGTGAACGTGCTCCAGACTTATCAACGAAACCTTGAAACCAGTCGATCCACTTCGATACTGCGGTTGTGAGACCAAATATCATGTAATAGCTTTTTCCTGACATGCACCAGTGACTATTGGAGCATCAGAATCAGGAAAAGGACAAAGGACAACATTGATCAAAAGAGACTCCGATGGAAAGACCATTTTCTGTGGTTTTCTGTGTCATTTAATCCATTTGTTCATTCGGCTATAGCTGGAGTATTGTGTGCAGTTCTGCAATTCACATTACAGCAGGGATGTGATAGCACTGGAAACGATGCGGAAGAGATTTACCAGGATATGGTCTGGGATGAAGAGTTTCAGTGATGAAGAGAGATTGGACAGACTGGATTTGTTTTCCTTAGAGCAGAGGAGATTTACAGCAGGCAAGATTGAGACGTACAAAACAATTGGCCTGCTGTGTTCATCCAGCTCTGTACCTTGTTGTCCGGGATATTGATAGAGTAGACTGAAAGAAACGTTTCCTCTTGATGGCGAGATCGATGAAAATAGGGGAATAGGTTTAAAGTAAGATGTCGGAAGGTTTGAGTAGATGGGCGGAAAATCTTTTTTAGCCAGTAGGTGTTTGGAATCTGGAAGCCAGTGCCTATAAGTGTTCTAGAGGCAGACATCCAATTAACTGTAAGAAGTATTCAGACGTAAATTTGTGATGCTGAGGCATACAAGGCGATGTGCCAGGCAATGGGAAATAGAATTCAGAGAGCAAAGCAGTTTTATTTTCCTGGTGCACGCGTAGTGGCCCCGAGGGCAGGGCTGGTCCCGTGCCGTCCTCGGTAGTATAGTGGTTAGTATCCCCGCCTGTCACGCGGGAGACCGGGGTTCAATTCCCCGCCGGGGAGGCGTTAATCCTTTTTTGATTCAACCTTGGGTGATGTCTGTGTGGAGTTTGTGCCTTCTCCCCTGGTCTCCATTGAGCTTCCTTCTCACAGGCGAAACATCCGCTGGTTTGGTGAATTGGCCGTGGGAAATTGCCCGTCTTCTGCAGTGATGTGCAGACCAGATAGTTCAGCCGTGGGAAATGCAGTTTTTCAGAAAGCTCTTCGCGGTTCTGCGGATGGGTCACTGGACCCGAAACGTTAACTCTGATGTTTTCTTCACAGATGCTGCCGGACCTGCTGAGCTTTTCCAGAAACTTTGTTTTTCTTCGAGAGTCGGTGCAGCTTCAATGGGCCGAATGGCCTCTGTCGATACGGTCGGGTTTCTACGATCTCTGACTCTACGCATTGTAGTCTTATTTTGGATTATGAAATTGACTGCACCAAAATGTACGGCTCGTTAACATCGGTTCATGATCCACACGACACCAACCGTCATTATCATTTCTGTGTTAAAGAACGCAGCTATCTACTTACACCTCTGTTTCAAATAGATCGATGTAGTCCAGCGTTATTGAGATTATTGAAAAATAAAAGATATCATGTTACCCTGCCTCGAAAATATTCACGTGGAAGTTGCCAGGGTTGCAGGTTTTGGACTGTACAGCGAGGCTGAATAGGCTGGGGCAGCTTTACCTGGAGCGTCGGAGGCTGAGGGACGACCTGGCAGAAGTTTATAAAATCATCAGGGACATGGACAGGGTGAGTAGTCAAGGTCTTTATCACACGGTGGGCGAGTCCAAAACTGGAGGGCGTATAATTAAAGTGAGGGGCAGAAATTTAAAAGCGACCTGAGGGCCATTTTTTCCGTGCAGAAGGTGGTGCAAGTATGCATTGAACTGCCAGACGAAGTGGTGGAAGCTGATAAAATTACAACATTTCCAAGGCATCTGGATGCGTGTATGAATCGGAAGGGTTCAGAGGGATATGGGCCAAATGCTGGCAAATGGGGCTGCATTAATTTAGGATATCTGGTCGACAGTGGCGAGGTAGACCGAAGGTTGTGTGTCCGCTCTCTACATTTCCACGACGAAATTGAGAACCACTGGCACAATGGAAACGAGGAGCGGATGCTCTGTGCTCTCCCCATACTGTTCTGTATCTGAAAAATCTTCCTTACTGTCCTATTTTGATATATCACCTTCATAACTTGTTGTGATCTCTCTACCTTAATTAATTTTTTAAATTTTGGATTACTTGTTACTTTGGTTAGACCCTTGTTATGTTATCTCTTTACATATCATGTTATCCCAGCCATTTGTTTTGTCTCCAGCACCACCGTATTTTTATTGTTTTGTAATTATCTCTGCCTCAATTAATTCGATTATATCCCTTCCCCTGCTATTCATTTATTGACACTTTACTCAGAT
>NW_025982053.1:0-5125 GCF_021869965.1 Rhincodon typus | reverse complement strand
GGTCACGAAAAACTAGCAGACGACAACATGCATTCCCTGACTGGGAATCGGACCCACGCCACAGCGGTGAGAGCACCGAATCCTAACCACTAGACCACCAGGGAAGGCGTTGAAAAAGCTGGCATCTTTTATCAGTGACACTGTTTTTGCCTTTTCATTTTTTGCCTTTTCATTTTTTGCTCATTTTGACTGCAGATAAGTTTCTCCCTGTCTTCGAGATTTTATGGCGTGGAAGTAAGACCATTTGGCTCATCGTGTCAGTGCATGTCATCAGGCATCCGTCTAGACTAGTTCCGTTTTCCAGAATTTGGCCCACCATCTTGTGTGATGTTTTGAGGGTAAATATCAATGAGATTATCACTCTAATCAACGAATGGGACTGAGGCTTCTTGGTAGTACAACTGTGTTACAACCCACTTGAGGAACTCATCCTCATTCTTAGCCGCAGAGGGAGACACACAGACACATCCGAGGGTGACAGAGGCCTCAGGATTGCACCCGCTCCATGTGCTTCACGTTCACTCTCCGACCCCACACATGTTTCCCAGACAAAAGGCTGCTTTACGTGGAACACAAACAAGTTTCCCAGACAATGAGAACTGGAGTTGTGAGCTCGGATTTGAAACGGACTGTGAACTGAAAAGGTCCCACATGCTGCTCATGTGCAACTTTTAATTTCCAATTACTTCCACTCCTGGGAATCTGACAACAAAAACGCCCGTCACACATTCCTCTTTGGAAGCACGTGTCGAAAAACTGCCAGCTGCACTCCACCCCAGTAGGACTTAAACCTACAATCGTCTAATCTGAAGTCAGACACGTTATCCATTATGCCACGGGCCCAATACACAGGCCCATGCAGTACATTTGTCAAGTTATGATGTTAACAGGGACCAAAGGAGAAATGTGATTCTCGAGGTGGGTATCAGCAAAGGTAATCGCCATCACTGCTTCACTCCAATGGGTCCCGCGTTGTGAAGCTGTGAATTTCATTGGCAAAGGGAGCACATTTGTCCTCAGGTGCCTGCTTTGCTGTCGCCTGTTTCTCTGCTGGAACTTGCCATCATTTTATTCACAGTCACTGCGCTAGTTTATGACCCAATCCAGTGAAACGTACTTTCATGTTTTGAATCATGGTCTCTTCGAGCCAAGGCTGTGAACAAATTCAGCGAGAAACCTCCGGATATTTCTAGCCACAGCTCGGGAAACGGGTGAGTTGAACGATGCCTTTAATCGGGTAGCCCCTTCACCGCAGCTCAGCGCCTCAAAACAAGCTCCTGTTAGCATCAGCCTGTTTGTACCTCGCTGCAGTACACCTACTGAACAACTTCAGACTGTCACAGCTCCGCTTTCTTCACATTGAAACTCAGGGTGATAATACGAACTATTTCAAAGCTTAGATAGAGAAATGTTTTTGGTGAAGTTGGTTCTGATATGAAGAATGGACCGAGAACATGTACAAGTCAGGTCGCAAGGGTTACTGTCAGTACATCTCATGTTCCGGTGGTAAGGATTCAGAGCTTGCATCGCCCAGCCCTGGATGCAATTCTTTCAGGAAATAAAAATGTCTTTCTCTTGTGTGAATTACCCAAATAAAAAGGATTTCCTGGTCACACAGAGAATACACTCTGAATCGGCCAGAATCAGTCCAGTGAGAGTTTGCTTCTATCCAGAAGGGCAATGACAGCAGATACACGAGAAAACTACCATACATATTGCCCCCTCTAAGCATCTCACCATCCTCAGTTGGAAATATAGCACTGTTTCCTCAGTGTTGCTGGGTCTCAATCCTGGAATCCCCTCACAACTGGAATAATGACTGTCCTTACGTGCCATGAATTACAGGAAAGTGACTCATCACCTCCACACATGGAGTAATTAGAGACGGAGAATGAAATTTCAGATTAAGATTATGATTTGTAAAGAAGAACGTTTGCTAGTTTCACATTTCCAGAATAAAGTCTGGGGCATTCATTGTGGAGACACGGGAACAGTCTAATCCCAACCACTGGTGAGACATCCGTGTCACCAGAAACAGGCTCCCCTGCAGCCGGGGCCACCTCCCTTCGGGTCTTTCTGCTTTTTGTCTGTTCCCAAATATCTGATTGTGCCAGTTCCTAAATTTTTACATTGAATTCTGGTTATTTCAATGTCTCAGATCAGGTAATGGCATCGAGAACATCAGAGTCAATATCCTAGCGTCTTAAAGAAGGTAAAGGTGCTTTGACTGGCATTGCTCAATCAGAAATTTCACCCTTCACTCTCCCCTGAGTCTGGTTCACAAAGTGTGATGAAAGATTTACGAAGCTGGAAACTGGGTTATCTGTTTTATTTCCTTTATATTTTCCAGCTACCAACTGACCAGTTTGGTGCTGTTTATAATGTTGGAGGTGGGTAGCGGTGGGGGTTTGGGCAGTTTGATTAAGTTGATAGCGGGGAATTATTTCCACTGGCCAGGGTCAGGAAACAGTGTACTTGCATTTAAGGACAGTTAAAGGAGACATGCTTGTATTTATATAGCGCTTAGCATCACCAGTGAGGAAGCCAGTTTACCATGAGCAGACATCGTTTAAAACTTGATTCCCTTTCCTCCGAATATGATATAAAGTCAGAAGTCACACGACACCAGGTTACAGACGTACAGGTTTATCTAAAATCACAAGCTTTCAAAGTACAGCTCCTTCATCAGGTGAATTGGATGCATGTGATATATTCACAGGAAAGAACGTGTCGGATCATAGACCGAAATCGATTTCATAATGAACCACCTCCATGTTCTCCCAAAGATTTAAAAAAAACACGTCAAAGGCAACAAAGCCTCATACAGGATTCAAACCTGCAACTTCTCGCACTCACGACATCCAACTGAAGTGACAATCAGGCCACAAGACCAACGACTCAGTCTGATAAAGTCCCCCTTAACAATAAATCAGATGCTACTCAGGCAGTGACAGTGTCCCCACCTCAGATGTAGGAGACCAGAGTTCAAGTTCCAGCTGCTGCAGAGGTGTGTAATAACATATCTGAACATGTTGATTAGACAATTATTTCCCTTTGCTTCAGGCAGTGAAAGCAGCAAAGAACATCTTCTTCTCGTTCTGTCTCCCTGTTCCTGGGACGATGCTATTTGTCCCTTCCGCTGGGACAGGGTTCTCTCCATTGGCAGATGCATTAAATCATTTCCCTCCACGGGCAGGCAGTACTGGGAGATGGTACATTCTCTACAGCTCCATTTCAAGCACTGGAAGATGGAAGCAGCAGAAGCGGTGGAATCAGGCTTCTGTAGCAAATTATAAATGGCAATTTGGAACTTTCGTCGAATGACTTTTATCAGAGACAGACAGAAGCGTGGAGAGCTGCTGAGAAAGAGAGAAGACGAAACTGGAAATTCGTCCCTTCAGCAACTTAAAATGGGACCTTTCTGTGCAGCCTTTTTGATATTCAGAATTCGTCTGCACACAGAAACACTGCAAATATCACCTTGGCAATGCGGGCGTATGTTCGTTTGCTGCATCCAGAGCAGGAGTTAATATCTGACACCAAAGGTTCCAGACTAAGTGAATCTGAGTGAAACACTCACTCACTGAGAGTCATCCCCAACGGCCCTGAGTTGCTGGGCTGCAGACAGTACAACGCGGAAGGGAGGGTTAAAATGAACCATTGTTTCTCCCTCACCCGCTCCGTCACAGAGACAGGGAGAGTGACGTCATCAACCCATAGTGCCATTCCCGTGCAGAAAGAAGGCGTTCAGCCCATCGAGTCCACGGTGACTGCCTGTCGCTTGAATTTCTCTGAGGTTATTCATAATCGGTGATACCTGTCCTAATAATGGTGAACTGTGTCTGTGTCGTGATGCTGTCTCCAACATGATGATCGACTTGTTCTTCACGTCTGAAACAGCATGTGCAATTACTGCAGGTCTTGGAAAAAGAACTGGAAATAATGTGTTTCAGCTTCTCCAGTTTAATCCCAATTTAGAGAAGACCGATGGTGAACAGGAGTAAAGTATTGAGACTTTGACAAGTGTGTCACCTCAGCTGTCTTTCATTATGAATGATTTATTTCAGAGTCATAAAGCAGAAAGTTCATCATAATGGCAGGCGCAGAACAAAATGTCACGTGCCTGCAGCAAACAGCAGAGGATGGCTTTGATCCACGGACCACTGGCTTATGTGCCCAGCACGCTCCCGCTGCGCCACTCTGCTTTGTGGTGTTGTGTGATTTTTAGGCTTCTCTTTTTGTCCCCGAGAATGAGTAGTACTTTCTGCTTATGGGTGAAAACGAAGATAATCAATGACCTACAAAGGAAATGAGATAATCATTTCAGGGAAATAAGCTTGCAGGGCTTAGTGGAGGGAGCAGGGGAATTACAGAATTTACATTTCTCTGTAGAAAGCTTTCCATTGAATGTGCTGTAAAAAAAGGTTGCACATGATGTTGGTGTGGCCTCTTCTGGAGCAGTGTACAGTTCGGTGCACTGTGTTATGGGAATGATATTATTCAGCTGGAGATGGTTCAGAAGAGACTTACCAGGATGTTACTGGCTTTGGAGGGTTTGAGTTATATGGAGAGACTGGATAGGCTGGAACATTTTGAGCAGGAGCGAAGGATCTTGTGGGGTGACGTTACAGAGGTTTATAAAATCATGAGGGTTATAGATAAGGTGAATAGCAGGTGTCCTTTTCCTAGTGTGGGGGAGTTCAAAACAAGGAAGCAAATTTTAAAGGTGGAAGGAGGAAAACTTTAAAAAGACATTTTTCTTTTTACGCTGAGTCGTTCATGTGTGGAACTTCCAGAGGGATTGATGGATGCCGGTACAGTTACAACGTTTAAAAGACATTTAGATAAGTGCACGAATAATAAATATTTGGAGAGATATGGGCCAAGCTCAGGCAGAGGGAATAGTTTAGTTTGGGATTATGGTCGGCTTGGACTGGTTGGACCAAAAGGTATTTTTCCATGTGTATGACACTATGACTCGAAGTGGCTAAAGCTGCAACAGTTATGCTATATAAATTGGGCCTGCCAGATTTTTACCTACAGTCTTCACCTTTCAGAAAATAGATTAAACTTTTTTCCAATGTCAGTGCAAGCTCTTATTCTTGATTTTAAAACCTGACGCCCT
>NW_025982052.1:0-5125 GCF_021869965.1 Rhincodon typus | reverse complement strand
CTGTACCCGGTGTGGCTTCCTCTACATCGGGGAAACCAAGCGGAGGCTCGGGGACCGCTTTGCAGAACACCTACGCTCGGTTCGCAATAAACAACTGCACCTCCCAGTCGCGAACCCTTTCAACTCCCCCTCCCATTCCTCAGACGACATGTCCATCCTGGGCCTCCTGCAGTGCCACAACGATGCCACCCGAAGGTTGCAGGAACAGCAACTCATATTCCGCTTGGGAACCCTGCAGCCCAATGGTATCAATGTGGATTTCACAAGCTTCAAAATCTCCCCTCCCCCTACCGCATCCCAAAACCAGTCCAGCTCGTCCCTGCCTCCCTAACCTGTTCTTCCTCCCACCTATCCCCTCCTCCCACCTCAAGCCGCACCTCCATCTCCTACCGACTAACCTCATCCCGCCCCCTTGACCTGTCCGTCCTCCCTGGACTGACCTATCCCCTCCCTAACTCCCCACCTACACTCACCTTTACTGGCCCCATCCCCGCCTCTGCGACCTGTTTGTTTCCTCTCCACCTATCCTCTCCTCTATCCATCTTCTATCCGCCTCCCACTCTCTCCCTATTTATTTCAGAACCCCCTTCCCCTCCCCCTTTTCTGATGAAGGGTCTCGGCCCGAAACATCAGCCTCTCTGCTCCTATGATGCTGCTTGGCCTGCTGTGTTCATCCAGCCCTGCACCTTGTTGTCTCGGATTCTCCAGCATCTGCAGTTCCTACTATCTCTGATTCAACATAGATACCATTAGGTTTACAGGTAGAGATCAGAATTATTCAGAAAAACTTGCCAGGTACACTGGTTGATGGTGCATGCTAGAAACCATTCTCAGTGAATTAACTTGACAATATGCCACTTATTCTCTGAGAAATGATTCTGTGCTTCACCTAAGAAAAGTAGGTGTACAGACAAAGGAAACCTGATCCGAGACTCTCGGGTAAATTACACTGTTAGTGATAGTCCATTGTACACAACAACAGCCTCTTACACTGGGTACAGGACAAATTCTCGTTAAACAGACATGCATTCCAAAATAAAAGTCTGGCTGCTTCGATAAACATGCTGCCTGTTTGAACAACATGAAAATATAGCCAATATAGTGAGACTTTTAAACTGCCCAATACAACGGTGGAGACTTTTTCAATTCAATCATCACTTAGTTTCTATGTATTTTTCAAGAAAAAAGTCTCTTGAGCATTCTGTTGAATAAACATGTTTACAACCTGTATATTGCTTAGTCCAATTATCTTAGTGAAATGTAAATATTTTTCGTTAATCACAGTAATTATCTTTTAAATGGTTAATTCATTACCACTTTTAATTTCTAATTATTCTGAGTACAGAACCCCTTGAAAACCAAATTATGTTTCATGTCATTGCTGACATCTAACAGTTTCCAGTGTAACCGTCCAACTATATGTCCAAATATTGTTTAGGCCATTATCACATTAAAGCTAAAATTAAAGTCTACTTTTTCTGATGTGCTTGAATTATAATGAATCGTGTAATATTTTACAAAGATTAAATAAGATTGAACTTTCAATGCAAGAACTGGTGCAAATAACCATTTATTATTCAGTTTATTAATTGTAGTTAGTTTCTAATGATTTTGTCACTGTCTGATCGCATTAATTTTACCTAAAAAAATCACAGTACTCTTTTCAGCTCTATAGCTATATAAAACGAATGTCAATTTGTTATTATTAAGTAAAAAAGGTCACATTTTGTTCTTTTGTATTCTAATCACAGAATATGTTTCATTCAGAGTAAATATATTTCACTGTACAGTTTAATTGGCACCATGAATATGGAATTACTGTCTGAAGACTCCTCTTTAATATTTCTCCTCCAACAATTGGCGCTGTGAACAGGTACTGCACTGGCCCGTTTTCGACTGCGTGGACCTGAATTGGGTGAGTATGTTTAATATTTACCACTCTTCAGGGGGAGGCCAAACCCCATAGTCATTCCTGGCTGTTAGTTCGAGCACAGAGCAGTGGTTGGTACAGAGTACGAGAAGGGAGTTGAGCTGTGTACAGTGGACAATTGATAGACCTAGTCTGCACCGGGGAGCGGTTGAGTCCCACAGCAGGATGGATAAGGCCAAAGGAGTGTCTACCCCACAGTAGGAAAGTGGTGTTAAGGGAGGGATAAGGCCATGGCAGGCAGAAAGATTCTGGAAGAGATCATGTCGAAGTACAGAGGAAAGATAATATGAGGCCCAGAGCAGTGGTTGATACAGTGTACTGGATTGCAATGAGAACCTGATTGTGAAGATGACGAGGAAGGGGTATGATCCAGAAGCCCTGAAACCAGAGCAGAGAGCCCGGTGGCAGGGATAAGGAAAATATAAATGAGAAGGCGGCTGCAATTCTGACTGCTCCCGTTGGAAATATGAGCAGTGAGAAACGGGAACAAGTGAAGGTGGCGGTTCTCAGACGTGAGGGCTTAAAGCCAAAAGGCCCACTGGTAGTTACAGTAGGGAAAGCACTGAGTGCCCAACTCTACTCAGAAGGCAGTGAGGATGATGATGCTGACCGGAACGGGTTAGATGACGAAGCGCCCGCGTACAGACAGAGGGCCGACAATGGGTCGTGTGTCCCACAGCCCTGTAAGGCCGAGAGAGCTGTTCCTATGGCGCCGTTGTGGATCAAAGCTAAAACTTGGATAAACAGTAGAGATAATAAAGACAATCAACAGAAACCAAACCTGAACGACAAATGCTGTTGAATGAACTCCCAGCCTTAAAAATAACAGACAATAATAGGCCTTATTGGGAGAAAATGGTTGAATTAGTTGAGGCACACAATCTCACCGATGATGATGATGCATATATTCTCACTCAGGCCAAGATGCCCTAAAGTAGCAGCCCGAGGGGAAGGGGATGGTGGGAAGGAACCCAGGAATATTTACTGACCCGCTGTTAGGGGGCTGACTGTGCACAATGTTTATAGACACAGCAGCATCTGTAATCGGTTACCTATATGGATTTGCCCCCTCACCACCCCCAAACCACTAAGATGAGAGTAATCGGAGGAGAAACTGAGGAAGCTAGATGAAGTGAACGTGTCCCGACGCAGACTGGGAATGTGAGAAAATGTATTCTGATATGGATGTGTGAAAATGAGCAAGGGACCATTCTAGGAATTGACCTTTTGGAATAATGGGAAGCAACGATCAATGTAGAGCCATGAACTATAATATGGGGACCCTCCCACCAGGACTGGGAAAGGAAGAAAAGGAGAGGCTATATCTCCAGCGTAGCTACATTGCAGGGTCAGCCAGGGACAGTCAGGGAATCTGGGGAGATATATCTAGGACCCACTCAGCAGTGAGAGCAACTCAAAAGGAATGTGGGTTATTATCTGTAGACCCTGTAAAGATGGACAGGCCATCTCACACACCCCACACATACAGGATCCCATCAAAACTGGGAGGCAGTAATTGTGACAGTAAAAAATTTAGAGAAGCAGGGAATAGTCAGACCAGCAGTATCCCAGACTAATTCACAGAAGCCGGATGGCTCACACTGCCTTACTATTGATTAAACCTCCCTAAACAAATCTACCTCTAAAGAGAATCCTACAGCAGTGTACCCTACCACTATACTCAATGGATTAAAATCACAACAGGATATATTCACAGTCCTTGAAATTGTGAATGGGCTCTGGTCCATACCTGTGGACCTGAAATCCCAGAATAAACTGCTGTTTACTGTCTGAGGAAAACAATACACATGGACCCTGTTACCTCAGGAATTCCAGAATAGTCCAGCCATATTCCACCGATATATGGCTGATGGAGTCAGCCAAATTGATCTTACCAATATCTCAATGTCTCAGTCGGTGAGAAAGAACACAACTGGATAATAAACAGAGTATTGAGTCAGGTCAGCCAGGCCGAGTTTAAAATTAACCCACAGAAAACACAATTGGGAAGGTAGGCAGTGAAATATCAGGGAGATCAAATCAGGAAGGGAAAGAGGACAGTACCAGCCGAGTGAAAGGTCATGATTTTAAAACTACTCAGCGTGCAGTGGGTAAGCCAAACTTTAGGATTGTTTAATTATTGTAGGATTTTGTGGAGAATTATTCAGAATTGCAGAACCGTTACATGCCCAGACAGGGGAGGGGTGGAGTGAATGGAATAAAACAGTTTAGAGAAAGAATAGAGTGGGACCCTCAGACAGAGGAAGCCTTTACCAGGTTGAAATAAGCCTTGGGCGTCAGCCCCAGCATTAGGATTGCCAGGTGGGTCAAAGCAATTTCACATTTTCAGTCATAATGAGAATGGATGTCATCAAGCAGCTGTGTGTCAAAGGCATGGTGATAGTAGGAGACTGGCAGCGTATTATTCTGCTCAGGGAGGAATGATGATGGCCCGGACTTCACTGCTGTCCTCAGGCCTTGGATTGTGCCACATGGGCAGTCGCACTGTCCAAACCCATTACCCTGATGGGACAAGTCCTCCCACACATGCCCCACAGTTTGGTGACTCTGTTAGAGACAGGAGAGTTAAGGGCATTATCAGATAGTCATAGAGCTAAATGAGAATCTGTATTGCTGTCTGCAGATAAACATGTACACGTAGTCAGAGTTAGTTTAGTAAACTTGACAAGGCTAACAGTGAAGGAAGGAGATGAACATGAGCATGAAAAAGATGATGATGATGATGGAGTGTGTGGCGGGTTTGCTGAGGAACTATTAGAAAGCGGGGGAGTGTTGGACTTATTTGTAAATGGATCAAGGACATAGAATGACGGAATGTCCGGTACTGCTTAGGCAGTGGTAAATGTAGAGGGAAATTTGATTGCAGGAGAGCAGGTTCCTGGGAGATACTCAGCTGAAGGAGGACAATTAAAAGCCTGACAGAAGCACTGAAATTAGCCAGAGGCCAGACAGTCAGTATATACACCGTAAGGATGCCTTTGGTATTGTTCATGATCATACGTTGGTTTGAGATCGGCAAGGATACATCACCGTGTTTGGAGGCCACAGACAGCATGAAGAACAGGTTAAAGAGTTGGTGGAAGCAGCTAATTTTCTGGGTGAAACAGCATTAATGAAGATTGGAGCTCACAGGAAAGTAGTATGTGGGTGGGGGAGCTAAAATACTAACTGAAA
>NW_025982051.1:2639-5125 GCF_021869965.1 Rhincodon typus | reverse complement strand
GGGTTAGGGTGGATTGGCCGTGCTAAATTGTCCCGTAGTGCCCAGGGATGTGGAGGCCAGGAAAGGACGCTGTGAGTCTAAGATCACGTTACTAATTGCCCATTGAGGGAAGCTGGAGCAGAGATGACGGGCTGAATGGCCGCCCATTGTAAGCATCCCGAGTCGCCTTTTGGCGGTCCAGTCCATTGGGAGGATGCTGCGCTGCTTGTTCCTCCTCCAGGACACTAGGGGGAGCTGGAGGACCACGCAGGTGCCGTAACCGCGCATGCTCGGAAGGTTTCGGTCCGGCCCTCGGTGTCATGGCGGCGCTGGATGGGACGGGGGACCGCACGCTTTTCACCGAAGGTGTCCGGAGCGCTCTGGAGGCCTGGCCCGCCTTGCAGGTGATGTTAGAAAGCCACGGGGGCGGGGTGTGTGTGTCGCGCACGGTACCGGAGGAGAGGGAGAGAGAGAGAGAAAGCGCAGTGTCGGGGCTGTTCGGTTCTTACTCCAGTCCCCGATGCGGCCAAACAAGATGGCGGCCCCGTTCCTGCCGGCGGCGGAAGTGACGCACATGACTCAACCGGAAGTCGCTCTGCTGGACGCCGCCCCTTCAGCCCATCGGGTCCCCTGCTAGCCACCCAGCAACTGTCCATTCCAGGCGAATTTCCCAGTGTTTGCTCCATTGTCTTGGCCCCTTTCGGGCCTCAAACGATCAGCTGAACGCTCTTCAAGGTCTCAAAGGCTTTCTGCCTCTTTGTTCAGAACATGAAAATATTTCCGTAAGTGCTGGGGGAGAGCTGCAGTGTCGGAGGGTCAGCGCTGAAGGAGTGGGCGCTGCCAGAGGGTCAGTGCCGAGGGAGCGGGCGCCGTTGGAGGCTTAGCGCCGAGGGAGTGGATGCTGTCGGAGCATCAGGGCTGAGGGAGTGGGCGCTGTTGGAGGGTTGGCTCAGAGGGAGTGGGCGCCGTCGGAGGGTTGGTGCCGAGGGAGCGGGCGCCGTCAGACAGTTGGTGCCAAGGGAGCGGGCGCTGTTGGAGGGTCAGCGCTGAGGGAGCGGGCACTGTCAATGTTGACCTCATCCTGACAACCCAAACAGAAAGGGAGGCGAGCAGCCAACGGCCTGACTTGTAGCTTTGTGGTTGTACTTCAGGTGGCGGTGGAGAATGGATTCGGTGGAGCTTACAGCCAGCAGAAGGCAGCATGGATGGTCACGGCTGTGGCTGAGTATTTCCATGACAACGGTGAGTCCAAGGGTCCTGAACCACCTCCCATTTCATTCCCCCCGTCTTGCCCCCTCATAGATGTCTTATCAATATGTCAGGGAGGTAGTGACACACTATTAATATCAGTAACACAGAGAAACAGGCCAGTGCTCTAGGAATAATACAGCGTGGAGCTGGAGGAACACAGCAGGCCAGGCAGCATCCGAGGAGCAGGAAAATTTACATTTAGGGTCGGGACCCTTCTTTGGACTGTGTTATCTCTAACTCCAGCATCGGCAGTTCTCACTATCTCTAAATGCTCTAGGAACGTGGTTTCCAATCCCATCAGGGGGACTGGTGGAATTTAAGTGCACTTTGTCCAATCTGCAATATTGCTGCCCATCAGAACCAGCCCAGTGCATCTTGTGTGTGGTACACACTTCTTCACTGTGTGTTGGTGCTAGATGCACAGAGTTTTGGAGCTCAGCCAAGCATTCTTAATGAGGCCATCTGTGCGTCGGTGGTGGAGGGAGTGAGTGTTGAAGGTGGGGGTTAGCGTATCAATCGATTGGGAGAGTGGGGCTGCTTTGTCCTGAATGGTGTTGAACTTCTTGAGCGTTGTCAGAGCTGCCCCCATCCAGGGCAAGTGGGGAGTATTCCCTCACACTCCTGACTTGTGCCTTGTCGATGGTGGGACAGGCTGTGGGGGGGGAGATTCGGGAGAGGAATTACTCGCTGCAGGATTCCCAGCCTCTGACCTGCCACTGTAGCCACAGGATTGGTATGGCTGGGTTTCTGGTTAATGGTATCCCCAGGATGTTGACAGTTGGGGGGAGCGGGGGGAATGATTCAGTGATGGTAACGCCATTGAACGTCAAGGGGGCAATGGTTAGATTCTCTCTTTCACATGCAGCGAACATTTTTAAAACAATCATTCGTGCGATATGGGTATCATTAGCTGTGTCAACATTTACTATTGAGAAGGTGGTAGTGGGTGATTTGGAATATTCTCGGCCACTTGTGAGCCTAAAGCTGGGGATTAACCTTTGGTTCTCTTTCTCTTGTGCACTGCAGTTAACCTGGAGAGTGAGGAGGTGGAGGATCTCCTGGCTGACCTGGTGTACAATGAGTTTGACACTGTGGTAGAAGACGGCAGCTTGTCTGAGGTAAGTGACCTCGGCTTTGGCCACTCGATCATTCCAGTGTCACACTCACACTCTCACAGATGTATGGGTTTAGGTCATTCCAGTCGAGGGGACAGTGAATCCCACCCGAGCCGGATACAATATCACCCCCCTGCTCCC
>NW_025982051.1:1592-2539 GCF_021869965.1 Rhincodon typus | reverse complement strand
CCTCCAGGCCCGTACACCCCCTCCCTACCTCTGTCACCCCCTCCAGCCCGCTACATGCTGAGAAAATGATCTGTCAGAAGTAGAATTCTGTCCACCCTTTGAAACAGTAAGAACACTGAAACTGCTGCACGGCTCGTTGAAATTGCCGAATGTAATGTCTTGTTGTCTTGAAGACGACCTATTGAGTTTCACTCTCTGCTCCCCCACAGGGCTGTTCTCAGTCTTTCAAACTTTGTCGAAATCTGACCGTGTAGGCAGTCAACAAATGATCGTTTTTAATACATCTTCTCTGAAAAAGTTAACAATCTGTCTGAACCTTTGCCCGTTCTAAGCCAGTTCTGAGAAAACATTCCTTCTTGCCCTGTTGCTGTCCGGTTACAACACTGTCACAGAGCCATACAGCATGGAAACAGACCCTTCGTTCCAACTCGTCGTCCTCCCCCTATTCTCCAGTATCTTGTCTTTGATAAAGGGATGATCCAGTTCTGCTTTGTAACCTCACACTTCTCCTGCCCCTCGGGCTCGTTTTCAGATATAAACATACTCCTGAGACGTGGCAAACTGTCTCGCTCACCCCTCCTCTGGTATCTGAAAGGTAACTATTTTAGACAGTGTCCAAGTCTAATATGCAAGCTTTAGCCTGGCTAGCCACAACTCTCAGCCCACTGATTACTGTCTTTATCTCTCCAGAAGTGCTGTTACTCACAACTGAACTGTTATTTTATCCCTTGCAATGTTTTGTTTCCCTCTGTTAACCACCAGCAGTAAATCACTTGTGTTCTCCTCCAGTTGATTTCTTTACCACGCAAAACCCAGTAAGGGAAATGCAGACCATCAAAGGTTTGGGGGAGGGGGGGCGTGGGAGAGAATGAGAGGAAGTGGGTGTCTGTCTCTCTCTCTCTCTCTTTCTCCGAACCCCCCCGTCTCCCTGATGGTCTGCCACCCTC
>NW_025982051.1:648-1492 GCF_021869965.1 Rhincodon typus | reverse complement strand
CCCCCCCCCCCCCGCCCCCGTCATTCTCTCTTGCTCTCCCTCTCCCCACATTGGCCTCTCTCACGCTCTCCCTCTCTGCCTCTCCCATGATGTCCATACGCAGGTAGCACAGCAGCTGCACACCCTCTTCGGCCTGTGTGAGAGGGGCCAGGAATCAGAGGTGAGGGCTCGCATCCTCCAGCTGGCGCAGAGGAAGGGCAGCGTCAGGGTGAATGCCGTACGAGGTGGGAGCCCGGGCAATGAAGGGAACGAGGAAGAAGAGGATGAGGAGGAGACAGAGGAGGTGGACGAAAGCTCGGAGGTGGGTGTGAGTAATCTCCTTGTGATCGCTTAACGTGCCCCCCACCCCGCCAGGAGAAAGGACATTACCCGTCTCATAGCCTGGTCACTCGGAGCCGCTGTGCTGGCCCACTCCCTGATGCTGAGCAGCCCCATGGGTTTCGAGCTGAGTCCCCTCCCCAGCTATTGCTGAGTCCCTGTGTGGGTGGCCCACATTCGAGACAGGAAGGACGGCACATGCCGGAAGCTACAGTCAGTAAGTGCCGAGCTGGGAAAACACAGCTTCTGAGGAACAGGCAAGTCCATGTTTTGGGCTGAAACCCTTCATCAGGACTGGGCTGGGCTGGGGCGGGGTGGTGGGGAGGGCAGAGGAAAATGGTGATGGGGAGGAGGAATGTGGTTCGGGGGTGGGTCGGTGAGACGGCATCTGAGGAGTAGGTAAGTCAATGTTTCGGGCTGAAACCCTTTGGGGAGGGGGAGATCAGCCCAGAAATGAATTGGGGTGGGGACTGGGGAAAGGTAGGAGAGATGGTGATAGGTGGATGCAGGTAGGGGGTTATTGTGA
>NW_025982051.1:0-605 GCF_021869965.1 Rhincodon typus | reverse complement strand
TGCAGTCGAGGTTATCGTGGGAGTCGGTGGGTTTGAAACGGGTGTCAGTGGTGAGTGGGTTACCGGAGATGGAGACGGAGGGATCCGGGAAGGGGAGGGAGGTGAATGTGAAGGCGGGGTGGAAGGTGTTGGCGAAGCTGATGAACTGTTTGAGCTCCTCGCGGGATTTTCTCTGCTCTTGGCCCCCTTTTCCCCAGCGGGTGGGTACCGTGTCGCCACTGCCTGAGCGAGTTGCTGCCCACCTCTCGGTGACGTGTTTTCTGTTTGTCTCTTTCTTCCCCCACCCTGCCCTCGGCGCCAGGCCATGGAGTGCGAGACCCGGGAACCTGCGAGCGAGTCAGCCCACCCCAGCGCCCTGGCAGAGCCCCAGGGGGAGCCGGCCAACGGCTGGACAGTGGTACGGCGGAGGAAGAGGTAGCAGGAGCAGGTGGTCAGCCCTTTCTCCCCCCAGCCCCTCCCCCAGTCCCCCAGCCTCTCCACTGCCACGCCTCCGTCTCCCAGCAGCTGGCCAGCGGACAATGCAGTGTGAATGGGGAAAACCAGCAGAGCCTAGGAACCCCAGGGGGGGTGCGGGGGAGTGTTGGTAACGTGCAACCTCCTGCAAT
>NW_025982050.1:0-5126 GCF_021869965.1 Rhincodon typus | reverse complement strand
GAAGGGTCTAGGCCCGAAACGTCAGCCTTCCTGCTCCTCTGATGCTGCTTGGCCTGCTGTGTTCATCCAGCTCTACACCTTGTTATCTCAGATTTTCCAGCATCTGCAGTTCCTATTATCTTTAATCAAAGTCCCTCTTAATATGAAGATAGCCAGAAAATAAGTTGGGAAAGTATAAGACTCCAATAGTGGAGGATGTTTTAAGGCTGGAAGACATTCTCTTTTTTTTTGAGAAGGTGAAGGAACTTCAGCTGTTATTTGCTATGTGCAAATAAACAGATTAATCCTCCAATAGAATTAGAAATGGAATTAGCTTTATTGTCACATGTACTCATGTCACTACTTACTAGTTCAAGTCACTACTTACAATGCCATCTTAAGTACAAAGATACCTAAGTACAGATACTTAAGTACAGACTCTTTGGTGTAAAATAAGTCCAGCAGAGGAACAAAATAGGAAAATAAAGAAATGCACACAACTGACAGTCCTGCCACTCCAGTCTATGCAACTCTAGTTTGTGCCAGGGACTTGCCTCCAGGTCATGTCAGGGAATTGTCTCAACAATAGGACCTTGCTTCCAGTTACCTTTCATTCCAGCTCCACCAGAACATTCCATCAGGTAAGGCAATATGATATTGTATAATTCCTACAATGTGCTTATTCCCATTATGGGCCAGCTATTGTTGGTGAACAATAAGGGTATAAATATGAAGAAAAACCAAAAAAAACGTGGATGCTGGAAATCAGGAACAAAAACAGAAGTTGCTGGAAAAGCTCAGCAGGTCTGGCAGCATTTCTGAAGAAAATTCGGTTAACGTTTCAGGTCTGGTGACACTTCCTCAGAGCTTCAGGAAGGTTAACTATAAATATGAATATTCAAAATGGAACGTTCTTTTTTTAGCAAAAGGTGTTCCTCTGGATAATTGAAATGGACAGATTGAAAAGCAGCCAAGAAATGGTCTTTAATGTTGAGAGCAACAGGACTCCAGAAACAGTGCTGGAATTGAGTATTATACATAAATATCAATAGAATAGAATCTCCTGCCGTCTTGGAGGTTTGTTTGTGTCAAAGAGGTGATATGTTGATATCTTGTGGATAATCAAGCAAGCTGATAATTGCAGCATGACTATTAGAGGATTCAATGTATTGCAAGGTCTGTCCTGTCGAAACTCCACTCAGTGCGTTTTGAAAATGTTTACTTTAGTTAAATAACAGCAACTTGCATTTTTATAGTGTCCTCAATTTTAAAAAAAAGCTAAGACTGTTTTGCAGATGAGTTTTAAAATACAATTTGAGAACAAAGCATGTAAAGGGATATTAAGGCAGATCGTCAAAAGGTTGACTGAAGGAAGTAGTTTTAAGAAACCTCTTCCCAGGAAGAGGGCAGGGAAAAGACACAAAGACACCAAAATGCCCTTTCTAATCCCATCTTCCAGCCCACAGCCCACAGCCCTGCAGCTTATAGCACTTAAGGTGCAGATCCAGGTACTTCTTAGGGTCTCTGCCTTGACCATCGATTCAGGCAGTGAATTCCAGACACCTACCACCCTCTTTTTTAAAAAAAAGTTCCTCACATCCCCTCTAATCCCTCTACCATTTAGCTTGAATCTATGACCCCTAGTTTTTTTTTAACCCTTTGCCTAGGGAAATAGGTTCCTCCTGTCTGTTCTGTCTCTATCCCTCAGTTTTGTACACGTCAATTATGCCACCCCTCAGCCTTCTCTGTTCCAAGAAAAACAACACCAACCTCTCCAGCTTCTTCTTATAGCCACAATTCTCCAGCCCTGGCAACATTCGAGGTAACCATTCAGAAAAGATCCCCCCCCACACCCCGCTTAATTAGAATGGACAGTCTCCAACAAGCTGCTGCTCCAAGAGTCTGTAGAGAGGAGCTATGTGTGGGGTGGAAGAAGGGGGAGAGGCTGCAATGTGAGGGAGATAGGGACTGCAAAGGATGAGGGGTGAACAGAGGAGAGAACAGTTTTAAATCTGTCAGAGGAATTCTTGGCTAAGTGGGCATATAGAAATTGAAGGAATTCCTTGCAGATGATTGTGGATTCTCTAACGAAAGCTGCAGGCATTCAAGAGCCATTAAATGGAGGACAATATAATGGATGCTAATGAATAAACACTGTCAATTGTATAACTTAATATTGAACAGCTTTATTTCATAACAATTTGCATTTGCGGTCGCATATCCCAAAGTATATTACAAGCTATGAATCACTTGGGGTGCAGAGACTGTTAGATGCAAAATACAGCAGCTGCCAGCTGTCTTGTGCCAATTTAAATACAGGACTGTGGTATTTAGGACATTAATGATTTCCTTGTATCTTGTGGTTTGTAGTTTAATGGGTAAGTAATGATGACTGAGATTATTTCCATTCTGTGTGAATTCCTATCTCCATATATCAACAGAAATGCCCAAAGTGTTGAAAATTATATATACCTGAAAATCAAGTGGCTCTTGAGAAATCATGAGACATCCCTTTAAGAAAAGGATTGACACCAGATTTGCCCCCTCACATCTGAAGATTATTTCAGGATCTATTTCACGCTCCAATTTGCTGACCTGTCGTTAATTCTTTGGATGGAATTACATTAATATTTGAAGAACCTAATTTAGCAAAGCTAAGCACTTCTTGGACAAAAACAATTTCTTTCTATTTATATGTAGATCTTTAACTACTCTATCTTCAGATCAATGAAATTTTAAAATAGTAAACTTCCATATATATGTTAAATCTCTTTTAAAAAGCCCCAATTTCGGGGGGTAACCTCAAGACAAACAAGCCACTTTCTTTTGTAGTTCCCAAGTAGCTTCTAAATTTGTTTTCTTCTGTACCCTGTCAATTTTTGCCAAAACCATACAAATATTTCCAAATGAGGACTTCTCAATGTACTTGGTAGCAACACTAACTGTTTTAGTTTCTTGAATTTGTCATAAAATATTCACATAATTAGAAGGTTATTAATTTGCATGCACTTGATAAATGTATTTAAGTAAGACTTGTGTCCTTTTGAAATGAATTAATGAAAAATTGCGACCTTGTCTATTTGCTCTTCATGATTTTATAAACCTTTAAGTTCACCCCTCAGCCTCCGACACTCTATGGAAAATAGCCCCAGCCTATTCAGCCTCTCCCTGTAGCTCAAACCCTGGCAACATCCTTAAATCTTTTCTGAATGCTTTCTAGATTTATGACATCCTTCATATAGGAGGGAGACCAGAACTGCATGCAATGCTCCAAAAGTGGCCTTACCAATGTCCTGTAAAGCTGCAACATGACCTCCCAGCTCCTATACTTAATGCACTGTCCAATAAAGACAAACATACCAAACACCACCTTCACTACCCTATCTACCTGTGACTACTTTTAAGGAACTGTGAACCTGCACTCTGAGGTCTCTGTTCAAAAACACTCCCCTTATATAAAACAATAAATTAAAACTTCGACTCTCAAAACTACAGTCAGGATGCGTCTTCTGGAATGCTCCACACCCTCTCTGCTGATCCTCAGCCAGGAATACCTTTCTCTGTTGAATTCTGGTATCCGAAACGCCTCTCTCAATTGAATTCTAATGTCAGGAATATCAGCTAAGAGTGCCATGGTACCTTTCTTAGATGGTGCTTGATTTGAGAGCCAGAGTTTTACTCTTCCAATGGAAATTTACTCTCTCCCTGAATTTTTTTTCAAAACCCTCTTGTATAACCTTGATGACCTGTCAATTTTCTTGTAATAGGTTGGGTCCTAGGTTGTCAACACCATCAGATTTTAATTCAATTGGTTTTAATTCTAAGTACCTGGTTTAAAATAATTAGCTGATATTCAAACTAGTTGCCTTAACATCAAAACAAGCCCAGGTTGCCAACCACACAGCCAATTGATACGTATGTTTCAATTTCAGAACTGTCTGTGCACCTTGCTGCAGCTTGCAGACTTTTTGTCTAAATCTCCGAGGTTAGAAAAACACATCACCTCTTAAAGGGACTACACACTCTTCCAATACCTACAACAATTTTACAAACATATTCGAACTTCCTGCCTTCCAATTCGCAAGTACTCTACATAACTTTGCAACACAGCTCATGCCATACATGTACCACCCTAGAGAAGCAAACTCTTGGGCCACCAAATCTCCAAGTCTGAATGGACTTCATTCAGGGTCTGGAAAGAACTGACTGACAACATGGTTGCTGCATTGGCTTTAACTATATAAAACTTCCTGTATTTAGATAAGGTTCCATTAGATTGGAAACAGCAAATGTCTCCCATTTAGTTAAAAGGGAGACTGGAAGTACGACACCACTGGCCAGTTAGCTTAACATCTACCAAAGATAGGAGACAGAAGGACTCAGTCACCCAGCACCTAAAAGAGCTGGAGAAGGGTTCTGGAGATTGGGAACCTTAAAGAACTATTGTACAGCTTACAGCAACTATACATTTAAGGGGGCAAAACCTGAATGAGCAGCCAATAGTGGTTTCTAAAAGGAAGTTAAGAATTGCTTAGATCAAAAGAAAAGGCCTATGAAGTTCTCTGAAATAATAGAAAATCTACAAATAGGGGGGATTTTTGGAAGACAACAAAGGAGGACCAAGAAACTGATAGTGGAATGGAGAATAGAACATAATTGCACTCTACCAAAACTAATAAAATTGTCTGGAAAAGCTTCAAAAGATACATAAAGAAGTGTTTGACTGAAAGCAATATTTGACTGGATCCATTACAGGCAGTATGAGGAGAATTTCTAATAGGGAATAGAAAAATAGCAGAGAAGCTCACTGACTAGAGATTCAAGTATCTAAGAATGGGGAATAAGGGGAATTTAGTATCATACGAAGTTGCACTGGCGAAATTAATGGGACTCTGGACCTGATAGTTTGCAATCCAGAATGTTGAAGAGATGTCTGTAGAGTTTGATGCCTTAGTAGCTATCTTCCATAATACTACTGATTCTGGAATGGTTCCGACAGATTGAAAGTCGACAAATGTCACCCCACTGTTTAAGAAGTGAGTAAAAGGGAAAACTGGGAAAAGCAGACATGTTAGCCTTACATCAGTAGAAGGGAAAATGGATTTTCAGAAGGTTTTTGAAAAGATGCCCCAGAGAAGATTTTTAGC
>NW_025982049.1:0-5127 GCF_021869965.1 Rhincodon typus | reverse complement strand
GCGGCTTGAGGTGGGAGGAGGGGATAGGTGGGAGGAAGAACAGGTTAGGGAGGCGGGGACGAGCTGGACTGGTTTTGGGATGCGGTAGGGGGAGGGGAGATTTTGAAGCTTGTGAAATCCACATTGATACCATTGGGCTGCAGGGTTCCCAAGCGGAATATGAGTTGCTGTTCCTGCAACCTTCGGGTGGCATCGTTGTGGCACTGCAGGAGGCCCAGGATGGACATATCGTCTGAGGAATGGGAGGGGTAGTTGAAATGGTTCGCAACTGGGAGGTGCAGTTGTTTATTGCAAACCGAGCGTAGGTGTTCCGCAAAGCGGTCCCCAAGCCTCCGCTTGGTTTCCCCGATGTAGAGGAGGCCACAACGGGAACAGCAGATGCAGTATACCACATTGGCAGATGTGCAGGTGAACATCTGCTTGATGTGGAAAGTCTCCTTGGGGCCTGGGATGGGGGTGAGAGAGGAGGTGTAGGGGCAGGTGTAGCACTTCCTGCGGTTGCAGGGAAAATTGCCGGGTGTGGTGGGGCTGGAGGGGAGTGTGGAGCGGACAAGGGAGTCACGGAGAGAGTTGTCCCTCCGGAAAGCAGATAAGGGTGGGGAGGGAAAGATGTCTTTGGTGGTGGGGTCGGATTGCAGATGGTGGAAGTGTCGGAGGATGATGCATTGGATCCGGAGGTTGGTGGGGTGGTACGTGAGGACGAGGGGGATTCTGTTTTGGTTGTTATTGCAGGGACGGGGTGTGAGGGATGAGTTGCGGGAAATGCGGGAGACACGGTCGAGGGCGTTCTCGACCACTGAGGGGGGGAAGTTGCGGTCCTTGAAAAACGAGGACATCTGAGATGTACGGGAGTGGAATGCCTCATCCTGGGAGCAGATGCGGTGGAGGCAAAGGAATTGGGAATAGGGGATGGCATTTTTGCAGGAAGGTGGGTGGGAGGAGGTGTATTCTAGGTAGCTGTGGGAGTCGGTGGGCTTGAAATGGATATCGGTTTCTAGGTGGTTGCCCAAGATGGAGACAGAGAGGTCCAGGAAGGAGAGAGAGGTATCAGAGATGGTCCAGGTGAACTTAAGGTTGGGGTGGAAGGTGTTGGTGAAGTGGATGAACTGTTTGAGCTCCTCGTGGGAGCACGAGGCGGCGCTGATACAGTCATCAATGTAACAGAGGAAGAGGTGGGGTTTAGGGCCAGTGTAGGTACGGAAGAGGGATTGTTCCACGTAACCTACAAAGAGGCAGGCATAGCTTGGGCCCATGCAGGTACCCATGGCCACCCCCTTTGTCTGTAGGAAGTGGGAGGAATTGAAAGAGAAGTTGTTGAGGGTGAGGATGAGTTCGGCTAAGCGGATGAGGGTATCAGTGGAGGGGGACTGGTCGGGCCTGCGGGACAGGAAGAAGCGGAGGGCCTTTCGGCCATCTGTATGGGGAATGCAGGTGTATAGGTGTGTCTGCCTCTGAGTGTGTGTGTCTGTTTGAACTTCTGTCTGTGTGTGTTTATGTGCATCTCTGTCTGTATGTGTATGTGTATGGATTTCAGTGTGGGTGTATCTGTGTGTGAGTGTGTGGGTGAGGGTGAGTGTGTGGGTGAGGGTGAGTGTATGGGTGAGCGTGTGTGCGTGTCTGTGCATGCGTGCGTGCGAGGGTGTGCATGTCTGTGCGAGGGTGCGTGTGTCTGTGCAAGGGTGCGTGCGTCTGTGCATGCGTGCATCTGTGCGTGCGTGTGAGGGTGTGTGTGTCTGTGCATGCGTGTGTCTGTGCGTGTGTGTGTGCGTCTGTGAGAGTGTGCATGTGTGCGAGGATGTGTGTGTGTCTGTGTGTGTCTGTGCGTGAGTGTGAGGGTGTGAGCATGCGTGTCTGTGCGTGTGTGCGTGCGTGTCTGAGAGGGTGTCAGTGTGAGGGTGTGTGCGTGAGTGTGAGGATGTGTCTGTGGGTGTGTGCATGTCTGTGAGTGTGAGTGTGTGTGTGTGTGTGTGTGTGTGTGTAACTGTATGAGAGAGAGAGAGTGTGTGTGTGTGTGTGTGTGTAACTGTATGAGAGAGAGAGAGAGTGTGTGTGTGTGTGTATATGTGTGACTGTATGAGAGAGAGAGAGAGTGTGTGTGTGTGTGTCTGTCTCTGTCTCTGTCTGTGTCTGTATCTAGGTGTGCATGAAGCTGATTCCATTATCATTTACAAATTAAAATTAGATACAGAGCTAAGGGGGAAAAGTTCTCTGAGTTATGGGTGTGAGAGGTGGAGGAGAAGTGGGACTAATTAGACATCTCTTTCAAAGACCTAGTATTGGCATGATGGACAAAATGGCCTCCTGTGTGATTCTCTGACTGTTCTAGATGCTTGACCCACATTTACCTTCTCGATCATCATCTTTGTCCCCCTGTGCAGTGGTGAGGCTGCAGGAAGGTAGGCTAGAAGCTCTGATTGAGTGGTCATGTGGCTGTTTGGATTAAAAAGACAGAGGCAAGGGGATTGGAAAGATGTGATCATTGAGAGGGACATTCAGCTCTAGTTGCTGGTTCCCAATCATTAACTGGAGCTGACCTCATCACCTCCCATTGCAACAACTGGGAGCCTTGTCCAGAAGTTTCATGTGTCTCTCTTGAAAGGACAGAGTACTCCGTGTTGGGAGAGACCCCATTAGTGGAGGACAATGTGAGTTGATTTGCCCAGGAAAGTGATAAATGGAAGGCAGGAGGAGGCCATTCAGCCCTGTGAAGCTCTTCTGTCTTAAAGTTTGGTCACAGTTGTACCATTTACCTGACTGATTTTTGTAAACTGCCACACTGTCTCCTCACAAACTGATTAGCCCCAGTGTGGAAAACTTTCAATTGACCCTCAGCTGCCATGGCCTTTTGAGGCAGACAGTTCCAATATGCTTTTGAGAGAAGAACGGGTTTCCTGATTTTGTCATAAAGTTGGGAGAGACACACAGCATTGTCTATGCTGACCAACAAACACCGAACTACACTAATCCCATTTACCTGCATTTGGTCCATAGCCTACTGTGCCCTGGCATTTTAAGTGCTCGTCCAGAAGCTTCCTAAATGTTGCCAGAATACCTATCTCCACCACCCTCTCAGGCAGCACGTTCCATATTTCTACCACCCTCTGGGTAAAAAAAAATTCTTTCTCGATCTCCTCTCAACCACTTTCTCCTCACCTGAACATTGTGCCGTTTGGTCTTAGATATGTCTGCCATGGCGAAAAGATTCTCACAATCTCCTCTGTCTATGCCTCTCATAATGTTGTATACCTCAATCAGATCCCCCTCAGCCTCCACTGCTCCTTGGAAAACAAACCCAGCCTATCCAGTCGCTCCTCATAACTGAGACTTTTCATCCCGGGCAACATCCTGGTGAATCTCCTCTGCACCCTCTCCAGTGTAATCACATCTTTTTGATAGTGTGGCAACCAGAACTGCACAGAGTGTTCCATCTGTGGCCTAATCAATGTTTTGTAAAATTGTAAACAGACTTCCTCGCTCCTATATTCTATGCCCTAACTAATGAAGGCAAGAATCCCGTGTGCCTTCTTCACCACCCTGTCTACCTGTGCTGACACCTTCAGGGATCGATGGACATGTGAACCAAGGTCCCTTTGTTCCTCAGTACTCCATAGGGACCCATTCATTGTGTAAATCCTTCCCTTATTAAACCTCCCAAAATGCATCACCTCACCCTTATCAGGATTAAATTCCATCTGCCATTGCTCTGCCCAATTTACCAGCTGATCGATATCTGACTGAAGCCTGAGACTATCCTCCTCTTTATCAACCACACCACCGATTTTCAATTTATCTGCAAATGTACTAATTATACCTTCTACATTCACATCCAAGTCATTAATGTATATAACAAACAGCACGGGGCCTCAGTTCCAATCCCTGTGTTACACCACTGGTCACAGGTTTCCAATCACAAAAACATCTGTCCACCATCATCCTTTGCCTCCTATTTGTAAGCCAGTGTTGGATCCAGTTTGTCAACTTGCCTTGGATCCCATGGGCTCTTAACTTTTAGACCAGCTTTCCATATGGGACTTTGTCAAAGGCCTTACTGAAGTCCATGTAAACTGCATCAACTGCACTACCCTCGTCAATATATTTAGCCACCTTTCCAAAAACTCCATTAAATTAGTCAGACAGGATCTTGGTCAAACAAGGCCATGCTGACTATCCTTGATCGATCCTTGCCTTTCTATGATTAATCCTGTCCCTCTGAATCCCTTTTTTCCAGTAATTTGCCTTCCACTGATGTCAGACTGTCTGCTCTGTAATTTCCTGGCCTATCCCTGCTGCCCTTTTTGAACAAAGGGACCGCATTAGCTATCCTCCAGTCATCTGGTACTCTACCTGTGGCCAGCAAAGTATTAAATATCTCCACCAGGGCCTCAGCAATCTCGTGCCTTCCCTCCCATAGCAGCCTGGGATACATTACATGAGGCCCTGGGGTTTATACACCTTTATGCCTGTCAGAACATATAATTCCTGCTCCTTATTAATCTTAACATGTCCTGGAACCTCACTATCCAACTGTAACCCCCACCTACAATGTCTTTCTCCTCTGTGAATACAGACTGGAAATATTCTTTTAAGATCTCATCCATATCCTCTGCTTTCACACACACATTGCCCCATTAGTCTCTAACAGGCCCCACTCTTTCCCTGATAATCCTCTTGCTCTTAATATACTTATAAAATGTCTTAGGGTTTGCCTTGATCCCATACACCAAAGATATTTCATGGCCCATCTTTGCCCTCTCCGTTTCCTTTATGAAGACCATCCCCTACACTCTCCATACTTTTGAAGGTCCTCCCTTGTTTTTAATGCTCTGTATCTGACATTGTCTCCTTCTTTTTCTTCATCAAACTCCCGCTTTCCCTTGACATCTAGGGTACCCTGGACTTGCTGCCCCTGTCCTTCACTCTTAGAGGAACATACAGGCCCCGAATTCTCACTACACTACTTTTAAAAGTCTCCCACTTTCCAAATATCAACTTACATGATTATGATAAGGATAGTGCAGACATTTAAGCACCTAAACTGGGGAAGGCCAATTTCAATACCATTCAACAGGATCTGGCTAACATAGCTACTTGTTGCTCCCAGTCTTATGTTAGCCAGATCCTGTTGAA
>NW_025982048.1:0-5127 GCF_021869965.1 Rhincodon typus | reverse complement strand
TTCTGATGAAGGGTCTAGGCCCGAAACGTCAGCCTCTCTGCTCCTATGATGCTGCTTGGCCTGCTGTGTTCATCCAGCCCTGCACCTTGTTGCCATTGGATTATAACCTGGTGTTGTGTGACTTCTGACTGTTTCCACCCTAGCCCAACATTGACACCCCACATCATCTCTCTAATCCAACCACTGTCCTAGTCAGAACATCAATTCAAATGCCTCACCCAGTTACCAATATGGCCAATATTTACCACATCCACATTGATTTCGAATAAAAAGATCCGTTAACCAGGTTGCCTTAACCCCCAATAAAATTATTGGTTGACTATGAAAACCAGATTTATTCAGCAAAAATGGTAAGTTGATTAATGCAGTTTGAGTGTGAAATTATAAATATCTATCCTTCTAAATATCCCCAATGCAGACACACAGCAATTGAAAAAAAGAGCTTTCGCTGCGGAACTAAATTTTAAGAAGAAAATGACCAAATACTGATTAGCTCCTCAAGGAACATAAGATATATATGAAGTGTTCAAGATGGCTTTCAGTCAGCATCCTGACTCATATAGACAATTGTCACTGAACACAGCACTTTGTCACTGGAATCTTTTCAGATGCAATTTGCTCAGGAGATGTCAAGAATTCAGAGGCTGTTCAGGAGAACAGCTGCATCAGTTTTCTAGGTCTCAGGCTGGATTCTCCAAAATGGTATTCTCAGAAAGAAAGAGATTGAGCTGTAGAGCTTCTCTCTATGACCCAAATGATCTCTAAACAATAGCCTATCAAAACTTCACACCCAACTGCCATTAATGCAGGCACTGATTTCCAATAAACAATTCCAAGTTATTAGTTTATGCCATATGTCTTGCAAGGAAGATCTCAAAAACAAAAGGTCCCAGTCTCCTTTCAGTAACCTCTTTAAAAAATGCCATCTCTTCTTCAACAACCAAAACAAAATGCTGCAGAGGCTGGAAATCTGAAACAAGCACTGAGAATACTAGAGAAACTCAGCACATCTGGCAGCATCTTTGAAGAGAGAAAAAGAGTTAATGTTTCAAGTCCAGTGACCCTTCTTCAAAACTGAAAGATCATAGAATCATAGATCATAGAATCCCTACAGTGTGGAAATGGACCCTTTGGCCAAACCAGTCCGCACTGACCCTCAGACATCCCACCCAGACCCATTCCCCTATAACCCACCTAATCTACACATCCCTGAACACTACGGTCAATTTAGCATGGCCAACCCACCTCGTCTGCACATCTTTGGATTGTGGGAGGAAACCGGAGCACCCGGAGGAAGCCCACGGAGGAAAGGTATTGGAATTTTTTTATACACTTTTGATAGAGTTGAAGGAGCGATGAAGGGAACAGATGGTGTAGAGACCCTATGCAAACGACAAAGAGGTTGTTAATGATAGTGAAAGAGAAAAACGGATGTGAAGTGGGTGTCACCTCTTCCGAGTCTGTTCAAGTAAACCATTATCCACAACCCTTTTGACAGAAACCATCGAAAAGCATTAGTAATGAAATATTTTAATAATATATGAGACTGTGATGCTATACTCATGGAAACATGGGATGTATTGCCAAGAACTGTTGAACTGGCCTTTACTACAAATATTCATTTAAGAAGCTGTACAAGGACACTTTTTTTTTCAAGGTCCACTAACTGGAGGTTTCCTGTTGCTAGGCAGACTGAGGAAAAGGATCGGATTTCTTTTTAAAGCAAATAAGAAACACCTGTCTTCATTGTTCGCCCATGTTACAGCTTGGTGCCCTGCGATTTCACTGTTCCATGTTACAGGAAGGCATACTGAGTGTGGCTACAGTTAATAAGCTGCAGTTAGCCACTACACTGACCCTTCTATTTGTGGCATACAACATGAGGCCCTAATTGGGTCTTGGCTTGGTGCTGGTGTTATCACTGTGGTTTGTGGTGAGAGAGCCTACTCATGCCTGATCTAATCCAACTTCAGCCTGTAATTTTATCATGAGATCTTGCTTTCCCAGAGTTGGATAATATTGAACATTACCCACTTCAGCAAAAGGCTATATACATTAAGTTTAGATAATAGCCTCTTAATGACACGAGTCATTACTTCTATTTGGATTGATTGCTATAACTTTAGGATTTGCTTTCCTTTCAATACCCTTGCCATTTCCTCTCTCTCTAAGCTGTTCCATATTGGTGGAACAACATTGGCAAGATCCTGGAATGCAGTCTCCTTAGCAGAGACATTGATGCATTGTCGAGAATTCAGGAAAGCACAATAGGGATCACTGCAGGTCTTAGCATTTATGATGGTAGACTCAGAACTGAAATTCACTTTCATTTGAGGAAAGAAAGCTGAGAGAGATTGCAGTTCAAGGTTTTAAATTCAACTGAACTTCACAACATCAGTGAATGAGAAAAGGAACTAACTGGAGATAAGTTAAAAATAGTTGTCTTGGGCTGGGAAAGGGGAGTGTGGATGTTGTCAGGTTGAGGGAAAAAATAAAAACAAAATAAAATTTAAAAAATACTCATGATGCGCTAGGTCAGCTAAATTTATTATACGATATAGAAAGAACACCAGGAGTATCATAAGCAAATAGTTTAGCACAAATACATTTATAATCCACCAAGAGTGTTTTTTTTTCTTTATTCATTCACAGGATGAGGACATCTCTGACCAGGCAGCATTTATTGCCCATCCCTAATTGCCTAGAGGGCAGTTAAGAGTCAACCATATTGCTGTGGGTCTGGAGTCACATGTAGGCCAGACCAGGTAAGGATGGCAGTTTCCTTCCTTAAAGGACAATAGTGAACCACTTGGGTTTTTCTGGCAATTGACAATGGATTCACAGTCATCATGGGATTCTTAATTCCAGATATTTATTGAATTCAAATTCCACCATCTGCTGTGGCGGAATTCAAACCCAGGTCCCCAGAACATTTTCTGGGTCTTAAGATTAACAGTCCAGTAATAACACCAGTAAGCCTCCGAGAAACAGAAAAACTCTGCAGAAGCTCAGCAGGTCTCCCAGTCTCTGTAGAGAGAAGCAGAGTTATCAGACTCAAAACAATACCTCTGTTGCTCCAGCATTTTCCGTTTTCATTTCACATTTTCAGTACCTGCAGTATATTGCATTTATTAGAGTTGATAGCTAGCTGAGAATAATGGATAATATTGATGCAAGTTTAAAATAAAATTTTTATAAAGCTTTTTTTTTAATTAGAAGCACAGTGCATTTTCTTTGTATCAAAATTACATGTCTCTCAAACACCTGAAAGATTCACAGCTCTGCATTTTAACCAGACTTGTTTTAAGGTTCATTAATTCCATTACGTCCATTAATCACATTCTAATCTCTGTAAGATCATAGAATCCCTACAGTGTTGAAGCAGGCCATTTGGCCCATCAAGTTGACACCAACCTTCTGAAGAGCATCCCACCCAGACCCACACCCCTACCCTATCCCTGTAAATCTTGCACTTCCCATGGCCAATCCAGCTAACCTGCACATCTTTAGACTGTGGAGGAAACTGAAGCACCCAGTAGAAACCCACACAGACACGGGGAGAATGTGAAAACTCCACACAGACAGTCACCTGAAGGTGGAACTGAACCTGGGTGCCTGATGCAGCAGTGCTAACCACTGAGCCACCGTGCCGCCCATTTGAAAACTGCAGAAGTCTTCATTTACTTTATGACCCTTTTGCCAAAAGGCCACAGTGGGCTTTCCAGATTTTGCTATCAGGTGATCTAATCTTTTAGGGGCATCTTTTCTAGTTGCCCTGGTTATTTTTTTAAGCTTTCTCCAGGAGCCAAACCCTGAATGAGGACAATCCGCCATGACAGAAAACAAAATGGCAATGCTGTAACAAGCAATCAATTACTCTTCATTAACTGTTGATGCTCAATGTTCCACCTCCAGACGTTCCTTGCACTAAATATCTGAACCCAACTGAAATATTTAATCACATTATTGTACAAGGTCTATTCATTTTGGACACAGATGTCTCCAGTGCATTTGGAACCATGTCCTACGTTTGGTACAATGCCCTAGTTGGCACTAAGCTGGCATTACCCACCACACAGGCTGCCCTATTTTAAATCCTAGTTACACAGCAAGGTACTTATGCCTTCCAATTCTTAGACAGCCAGTCAAAACTTACCACCTCCAATCGAACTATATCATTCTAAAGACCTAGCCGATTTGATTTATACTTGTCACGTGTACCTAGGTACAGTGAAAAGCTCTGTTTTGCAGATCATACCATACAAAGTGCATGAGAGTAATATAAAAGAGCGAGGAATAGAATGTTACAGCTGCAGAGAAGGTGCTCAAAGAATGAGATCAACATTAAATTTAAAATTTGAGAGGTCCATTCAGAAATCAAATAACAGCGGGGAAGAAGCTGTTCTTGAGTCTGTTGGTCCATGTGTTTAAGCTTCTGTATCTTCAGCCCAATGGATGAGATTGGAAGAGGTTGGGAGGGATCTTTGATTATGTTGCCTTCCCAAGGTAGCGAGATATATGGAAGGTTGGCTCACATGATGGACACGTTGCTGTTGAGTGCATTGCTTGGGCTGCGTCGTCTGGGACAGAAATAATAGGGATAATTTTTAGTGCTTTTTTTTTGCAGAATAAATGGGGTAAATGTGAAATATTAGTAAAAAGCTTGGATTTTTTAAAAATCTGTAGGTTGTAAGAAACATTGCACAATCTTTCTGAAGCAAAACAACGAACATGCCTGAGTCCATGAGATGAAGCAGAAACGGAACATAAATATTCAAGGTAATATTAAGGTGAAGAATCTTCCACCAAAAATTTGTCAGACCAGAACACGAGTGTGGTTTCCGAAATTATAACAGTTCCAGGTGGAAACCCAAAATTGTTCAGCTCCCAAGTGAGGAGGGATGGACAGGCTGCCCTGTTTTACTCACTCATCACCTCAGCTAGTCACCAGAAGGAAAACGTGAAAAGAATCCCTCACTTGTGGACATAGTAGGAACTGCTGATGCTGGAGAATCTGAGATAACAAGGTTAACAAGGTGTAGAGCTGGATGAACACAGCAGGCCAGGCAGCATCAGAGGAGCAGGAAAGCTGACATTTCGGGTCTGGACTCTGAAGAAGGGTCCAGA
>NW_025982047.1:0-5128 GCF_021869965.1 Rhincodon typus | reverse complement strand
GCTTGGCCTGCTGTGTTCATTCCAGCTCTACACCTTGTTATCTCAGATTCTCCAGCATCTGCAGTTCCTACTATCTCTGAAGGTAAATAATATGTTGGCCTTCATAGTGAGAGGATTCAGGAGCAGGGAGGTCTTGCTGCAATTACACAGGGCCTTGGTGAGATCACACCTGGAGTACTGTGTATAGTTTTGGTCTCTTCATCTGAGGAAGGACTTTCAGGTTATGGAATGAGTGAAACAAAGGTTTCCCAGACTGATTCTTGGGATGGAAGGAGTGACGTATGAAGAGAGATTGGATTAGTTAGGGCTATTTTTACTGGAGTTTAGATGAATGAGTGGGGATCTCATAGAAACCTATAAAGTTATAACAGGATTAGACAGGGCAGGAAGGATGTTTGCAATGACCAGGGAGTCTAGAACCAGGGGATCACAGTCTAAGGATATGGGGTATGCCATTTAGGACTGAGCTGAGGAGAAGTTTTCTCACCCAGAGAGTGGGGGACCTGTGGAATTCTCTGCTGCAGAAAGTGGTTGAGGCAAAAACATTGAATGCTTTTCAGAAGGAGTTATATATAATTCTTAGGGGTCAAAGGATATGGGGAGAAAGTGGGAACAGAGGCCTGAGGTGGGCAATTAGCCATGATCATGGTGGAGCAGGCTTGAAGGGCTGAATGGCCTATTCCTGGTCTTATTTTCTTTGCTTCTATTACCATACAATTAGATGTGCGGATTCAGTTTAAAATACTCACAATTATGTCAGCAAGTTAGAACTGTCTTTTGGTAGCTGTGTCAGTACACATCTGTATTCCTCAACTCTCAGACGTGGTCTGTTGACACACTAAGAACTGCTACTATTGAGCAGAACATCAAGGCCAAGTACTTTAAACAGGCAAATTGGATGCAAGGTCCCTCAATGCAAGTGGAAGCAAAGTCTTGCTTGTATATAGCACATTTCAGGATGTCTAAGGCACTTTACTGTCAATGAACCATTTTCAGAACGCAGTCACCATTTTTTTAAGAATTCGTTCGCGGGATGTGGACATCGCTGGCCAGGCAGCATTTATTGTCCATCCTTAATTGCCCAGAGGGCAGTTAAGAGTCAACCACATTGCTGTGGGTCTGGAGTCACATGTAGGCTGGACGAGGTAAGGATGGCAGTTTCCTTCCCTAAAGGGCATTAATGAAACAGATGGGTTTTTCCCCTGACAATTAATTCATGGTCATCATTAGATTGTTAATTCCAGACATTTATTGAATTCAAATTCCACCATCTGCTGAGGCAGGATTTGAACCCAGGTCCCCAGAACATTATCTGGGTCTCTGGATTAATGGTCCAGCGATAATACCACTAGGCCATTGCCTCCCCATTGGAGAAACAGCACCCATTTTGCATATACCAAGCTCCCACAAACTGCAATATGACAAATGACCAGCTCAGTGGATACCCAATGAGGGTGTTTGAGGGATCGATACTGACCCAGTCGAGTAAGAGAACTATCACCATGGGATCTACTTCATCCAACGGAGAGGGCAGGTGGAGCTCAGGGTTAATGTCTCCCCTGGTGGATGGTGCTTCAGGCAGTGCAGCATTCCCTCCGTGCTGCACCGAGGCCGGGCCTGTCTGCCTGATCTGATCTACAATCCATGGCCTTCTGGATCAGAGACTAACTGAGCAGCAGAGGTGTTTGCCCAAGTGATGGAGTGCCTAGGGACATTTAAACTATGGGATCAGCAACCTGACCTGTGGGTGGGGTGACCAGATTTTCCCAAGGCACAACCGGGACAGATTGAACAGCCATAGGGAGGGGGTGTGTGGGGTTCCAATATGATTGACATGTTGGGTGGCTAATGGGGGAGGGGCAGTTGAAGGTTGGAATTCATGTGTTGGCAGTGCCTGGAATATTCTGAGGAGCAGTCGGCAGCCCATAGATTGTTGGAAAGACACCATCTAACTGGCTGAGCCAGAAAGGCTACGGGTCCTGACAACATTCTGGCAATAGTACTGAAGACTTGTGCTCCGAAACTTGCTGCTTCCCCTAGCCAAGCTTTATCCACTACAGTTACAATGATGGTATCTACGGGACAATTGTGGAAAATTGCCCAAGTATGTCCTGTACATAAAAAGTGGGACAAATCCAACCCAGCCGATTACTGTCCCATCAGTCTACTCTCAATCATCAGTAAAGTGATGGAGGTGTCATCAATATTGCTATCAAGCAGCACCTGCTCAGCAATAACCTGCTCAGTGACACCAGATTTGGGTTCCACCAGGCCAACTTAGCTCCTGACCTCATTACAGCCTTGGTCCAAACATGGATAAAAGAGCTGAATTCCAGAGGTGAGGTGAGAGGGACTGCCCTTGACATCAAGGCTGCATTTGACTGAGTGTGGCATCAAGGATCCCGAGCAAAACTGGAATCAATGGGTATCAGGGGGCAAAGTCTCCAATGATTGGATTCATACCTGACACATAGAAAGATGGTTGTGGTTTTTGGAGGTCAATCATCTCAGCTCCAGGACATCTGTTCAGGAGTTCATCAGGGGAGTGTCTTAGGCCCAACCATCTTTAGATGCGTCATCAATGACCTTCCCTCCATCATAAGGTCAGAAGTGGGGATGTTCACTGATAATTGCACAATGTTTAGCACCACTGGTGAGTCCTCAGACACTGAAGCAGTCCATGTACACATGCAACAAGATCTGGACAATATCCAGGCTTGGGCTGACAAGACTCCCCCTCGGTCTCTTCTGTTCCAAGAATGCTTATTGAAGGGGTGCTTAGAGAAAGACAAATGAAATTTCACACTGATATAAACCTACCTCCAGCCCATTTTATAGTTGGCAAAAGGGGAAAGGGTGAAAACTGGGACATTTGAGCTTGTCTTGGGAAATTGATGGAACACCAGGACATTTAATGAGAAACCAGGACTGTGTCCCAGTAAAACATAGACACCTGGTCACCCTCCCTGGGCATCCAAAATGGAACTCATTTCTTTGCCCAGTATTAAGAAGAAACTTACCAAGGACTCATCACTCTCACCCAGCTTGTAATATTTGCTATCAGGAACTGTAAACATCAGTTACCAGCCTATCTGCTGCAGACCTCATTCCAGATAGCATATGGTGAGCTAGCAGATTAAACAAAAAAAAGCCTAAGTCAACAGTAACTTCTCAGTGTAACCTGGGGTCATGATAACATCTTCACCGGGAAATGTTCCTCTCAGACAGGGATTTCTCAGGAATTTTGGGAGAACAGTTTGCCCACTGCCTGGAGGAACGAGCCACACAGAACAGGATAGAAATCTCAGCGCACTCTCCCCCACACCCCCTACCCCACCCCCACCACCCCAGTTCACGATCTCAGATTCCAAGCAGCAGGAGGATGCACTAGACATCTCTGTCCCTCACCAAGATTCCTATCCAGGGCTAGGCTGTGATCGGTCCAGCTTGTATGTGTCTTATAAAAGCAAAATATTGGCAATCTGGAATAAAACTAAGCAGTGTTGGAGGAACTCAGCAGGTCAGGCAACATCTGTGGAGAGAGAAACAGAGTTAACATTTTGAGTCTGATATGACTCTTCCTCAGAGCCCCAAAGTTTTGAAGAAGAGTAATATCGAACTCAAAACCTTATCTTTTAATTTAATTTGATTTATTGTTGTCACATGTGCCTTAAGTCAGTGCAAAATTTTGTTTTGTGAGCAGTACTGGCAGATCATAACATACACGGACATGCAGATCGTAGGGTGTTTAGGCTGAGCGAGGTATACAGAGTTATGGCTGTACAGCAGGTGCACAAAAGCAAGATCAGCATTAGATTTGAAATTTGAGAGGTGCTCTAACAGCAGGGAAGAAACTGTTCATGAACCTGTCAGCGCGTGCATTCAAGCTTCTATATCTTCTGCCTGATAGAGGAGGTTGGAAGAGGTTCAGTCTGCACAAATGCTGCTGAGTTTTTCTGGCACTTTCTGTTTTTATTAGAAATGTCTTATCCTGTGTACATGCATTTATGTGTGAAGGAGGAAAGCAGTAAATGAGGCATACTCGTCCAAACTCGCTTTGTATATTTCAAAATTCAGGACCACTTGTATGCTTAATTTCAATTATTATTTTACTGTTTTTCCCTCTACAACATGTTTGTGTAAAGATCTGTGCAACTGCCTGCATTTGAATGTGACTGTGTTTGTTCCGATGTGTATATGTGTATGCTTTCCCTGTGGATATATGCTTGTGTAGGTCTGTGTAGATGTTTGTTCATGTATTAACATGTGTATCTATCTCTGTGTTCGAGTTTCACTTTGCATGTGTGTCAGTGTGAGTGCATTGTGAGTACATGCATATGCTAATATATTTATGCATTTGTATATGTACATGAACATGTCAGTGTGCATCTGTGTGTATTTACATGTGTTTGTGTACATGTTTATGTGTGTGCACGAGCTCCTGTGTATCTGTGTACATGTAAGCACATCTGGATACATGTGCATTTGTGTACATGTTGGTGTCCATGCTGCTGTATTCATGCACCTGCTTGTGTACCTGTGCAGAAATCTGGGTCCAAACAATGAACACTGCTCTGCTTTGGACAGTGCCGGGCTACCTCAGCCTTTTAGCTTTCTGATCCACTCCATTCTATTTCCTTCTGAACTTGAATCTCATCACTCTCTGAGCAAGGTACTGGAGCATATCGCAATGCTGGAGCAATTGTGTTGGCCCATCATGTCTGTGCTAGGGCTCTGAAAGATCTGCCAACTTAGCTCCATTCTTCAAACTGTCTTGTGCTTTAAGCCAATAGTTCTTCCTGCACATTGAGATATCAGTCTGGATAATTGCAATCTGTGACTGCCTCTCCCTGAGGCTGTGAGATCCGCGCCTCTAAGTAAAGCTTTTAAATGCCCTAGTTGCTGCAACAGTCTTTTATTAATATCTGGGCTGAGGAGGTTCTCAAATGTAGCTCTCTCATGTAGCACCTAAGATCTTCTTCCAAGCGATGAGACTTTATTGGCTGCCACAGACTGCACACGAGAGCTCTTATGGCGGAGGTGGAGGTCACATGCCTATGGCAAGCTAGGCAGTATATTAAGTACAATTGCATTTTTCCAAACACCCCGCTATTCATAAAACAAACAA
>NW_025982046.1:0-5129 GCF_021869965.1 Rhincodon typus | reverse complement strand
ACCCTCTCCACAAACAATTGTGTGGTTGGACGAGCAAAACGACAAACGTTACTTGTGACATAATGGGCACGGAGGAGGTTAAATAATATATTTGCAAAATGGAACATTTTAAGGTGGTGATATCTCCTTACAACAGTGTAGTTGCCAATGTGTTTCTCAATGAGCTAACTCTTGAATTTATGTGAGCTTTAGTTTGATTTTTAGGAGCTTTTACATCACTGTATTACCAGAAAAAAATTAACAGGAAATGCGCATATTATCTGTGTTGATTTAGGTGTCCATAAAACTATAGATATTGGACTGCCTTTATGTTAATAAAAACACTTCAATCCCCCCATCATTACAACAGCATATTTATTTGGCAGCTTTAATTCTCATCTTTGTTGCCTCCATGTCTTCACCACTCACAATCTCTTATAATCTCTCCCAAAGCAGCAACTCTCTTACAAATCCCCTCTCGTCTATTTATGGCCTCTTCGGTATCCCCAATTTTAAATGCTCCATGATTGGTGGCTGTGCCAAGTTCTTGAAATCATTTTCTAAACCTTTGCATCACTCTTTCCTTCTTTACAACAGTTCTTAAAAAATTGCGAATTCCCTTCCTCTTATTAATAGCCACCATGTTCATAATGCAGCAGGCTATAACTTACTCCTATGCAACATTTATTCTCTCTTTCTCTGTGAGTGGGATTGTCTGCTAATTAACCACACACTTTGAATAAGATTTGAGTTGTATTTTTTTCAAATAAGACTACATTTCTTCTACTCTGAATGGTGACCATTGCACCAGATAATACACTGAGAGAGTGCTGCAAGGTTAGCTGCATTTAATAAAAGGTTTATTGTATAAGGCGATCGTTCTGAAGGAATACATGTTTATGTCATATTGGCCCGACCTATTCTACCGATGTCACACACAGTCTTTGGTGGAGACAAGAAGTTGACTCCAGCTTTTGGAGGGAGCAGGCATATCTGTACTAGTTTCCTAAGTCCTAGTCATTATGTTTCACCAAATTTAGTTTTATTCATTGCTATCACGGAATCAATTTTCTTGTTATCAAACAACAGAGCATCTTTTGTAGGTAGTCTGCAGTGGCTGTATCCTTTATCACAAATCATTAGATGGGAGCAAGATCAAAGGAAGGTTGGTGGTAGCAAACCATCTCAAGCTATCACATACTGGCAATGACGTGGTAAATACCACAACATGGCAGATGTGGTTATCTGGGAAAAAGCTGAAATTTTCATAATTCGAACTCTTTTCAGTACCACAACCAAATGCAGTAATGGAAACTTTTAAAAGAGACAGAATATAAATGGTAGACTATCTACTCAGTCAATGATTTTGGAAGTTTCACCAGGATTGGAACCATTGCTGAACTCCAGCAAAGTTCAAGGTTTAAAGGGAGGGACCTCCAGAAGTGACTTAAAAACTCATGGCTCCAGATTAGTGGCAAGATTGATTTCAGTGTCTATTCGGTGGAGGTCTTGTATTTGGGCAATGGTGCAGCTATGGCTCTTACTATCTCCACAGGAATTACATAGAAACTGACCTCTTAGGGCTTTCTGTTCCATGCTCCTCTTCATCTGGTGGAACTGCTACAGGGGATTCCTTGCCCGGTTTAAAATTCAGTCAGGTAAAAGTGACTGACATGCACACACAATAAAGACTTTAGCTTTGGTTCATTGTCCATGCAACTGAATAGATAGAGCAAAATAAAATTCAGAATGGCATAATCCTGTTGGCTTTCCATGAGATATGTAATCTGGACAATTGTAACCAGCCACATGCCCAGTTTATGGTGGCAGGTAAGTAAGATTAAAATTATTTCCAAAGTACAGTCACTAGTACCAGATCTCCTATGCTATCTCACTATTCACATAGGAGTCTTGACAGTGAGTACTGAGGAGCATCTTAGGCAGGCCTTAGCTAATGTCCACACAAGGACATATTGAGCTAGAGATGCTGAATATTAATCAGGAACACTGAATGATTTTCTTCTACACAGCCCTGGGTGCTTGTGGTAGTGAAGCTGCTGTACTCTGTTCATTACTTGGATCAGCTAGTTGAGCACACAATGCAGATTAAACCTCCTAATGTACCTCAACTATTAACTGGATAAATGTCTTGAGCTACCAGGCTGTTTGGGTGAAGTTGATACTGATGTTTATTGTCAGACAAAATAGACACAGCCATACTCTGTTTTTCAAATTGCTTTATCTGACTTGTGAACATTTAGTGCTGACACAAACTGCTTCATTTCCCAGAACTGGTACCTCTCACCTTCTAAAATTCAACAACATCTAAAACTAGTGGCACTTTTCAAGCATTAAAAAAGATTGAACAATTTCCACACTCTTCTGTGAAAACCTATGACTGTTTTTTATTCACTCATAGGATTTGGACTTCACTGCCTGGGTCAACATTTATTGCCCATCTGCAGATGCCCCAGAGAAGCTGATGGTGAGCTGCCTTCTTGAACCACTTCAGTCCATTTGATGTAGGTATACCCACAATTCCGTTAGGGAGGAAATTCGAGAATTTTGACCCAGCGATAGTGAAGGAATGATGATATATATTTCCAAGTCAGGATGGTGAGTAGCCTGGAGGGGACCTTGCAGGTGGTGGTGTTTCCATGTATATGCTGTCCTTTGCCTTCTAGATGGAAGTGGTAATGTGCTTAAAATGCACTGTCAGAGGAGCCTTGGTGAATTTCTGCAGAGCATCTTGCAGATGGTACACACTGCTACTACTGAGTCATATGTGTAAACATTTGTAGATGTCATGTAAATCAAGTGTGATGTTTTGTCCTGGATGGTATCAACTTTCTTGTATGTTGTTTGAGCTGCACCATCCAGGCAATTTTGAAGCATTCCATCACATTCCTGAATTGTGCCGTGCAAATGGTGGACAGGCTTTGGAGAGTTAGGAGGTGAGATACTTTCTGCAGTATTCCTAGCCTGTGACCTGCTCTTGGAGCCATTGCATTTCTGTGGCTAGTCCAATTGAGTTTCTGGTCAATAGAGTCCTCCAGGATGTTGATAGGTGGTGAATTCAACAATGGTAATGCCGCTGATGGTTAGATTCTCCCTTGTAGAAGATGGTCATTAGTTGACATTTGTGGCATGAATGTTATTTGCCACTTGTCAACCTAAATGGATGTTTTTCAGGTCTTGCTACATTTGGATATGGACTGCTTTATTGTACAAGGAGTTGTGAATGGTGCTGAACATTATGCAATCATTGGCAAACATCCCGACTCCTGACCTTATGACGGAGGGAAGGTCACATCAGACCGTGATGTCAGGGGCAGTCACTGTCACCCACCTCTGGAATTCAGCTTTTTGGTCCGTGTCAGGACTAAGGCTATGATGAGGTCAGGAACTGAATGGCCCTGGCAGAACCCAAACTGAGCATCTTCCTATATTAAAGATATAAAGATATGATTGCAAATTGTTGCACTCCCTTATTAATCAACTTGTTGTTGGTGTGGGTGAGTCTTTCTTTTTGAGCTTTTGCTCATGATCACTTCCTGAAGGGCTGCCTGAATAGCCTCCTCAGGGATATCCAGCACTTGGAGCCACTGGATAAACAGCAAAAGTGAAACAGCCTCCATTCACATAGCCTGCCCAAACTCTCTCTCAGTTAGCCTCTCTACAAAGGGGCGCTGAGGTGGCCTGCACCATGGATGCCTTATCTGAAACTGCCAGCTCACCTACCACACCTGAAGTGAAAGCTATCAACTACTTTTGGCAGGAAATTCAGTAAAAATATACAGCACAAGGGATCAAGCCATTGATTCATGGAATCATTAGAGCACAGAAGACCATTTGGCCAGTAAGGAGCAATTCATATACACAAATTCCCTGCCCCTTTCTACATCCCAATGCATTCCTCCCCTTCAGTATACCTGACAGCTACTTTCTCCTTCTTCCATCTCATTCCACAACACATTCTGAATTGCAAGATGCCACTGCAAATGGACCGGTTATATGCCTGAGTGTAGATGTAACTTGCTCTGTTCTTAATGGGGAAAGTACAATGTTAAACTGAAAACCCTGAATGCAAAACCCAATCTAGATTTAAATATCAAAAAGCCTTCTGGTTAATGGAGTTTTGAAAATAATTTTGAAAGTATAAGGCTCAGAACTGCTCTGATCACCTATATGTGCGAGTAATTTCAGCGTACTGCTGAGTTATACTGATCGGGAGGATCTCAGGTTTGACTTCCAGTCTTTGCTGAGTCATCTGACCTCTGGACATGCTACATTTAATCTCAGTGACTTTGGGCGAGTGAAAATTGAGCTAGGATTCTCCGCCCTGATCCCTGCCTGCGGACTCCTGCATGCCAGGAGAGGTCAGGATCAAACAGGGCTGGCTGAAATCCATTTCAAAGTCGGTGAACCTGCCAACATTCAATATTTAGCCTCACAAATGAAGAACGACCAACAGCAAATAAGATGATGTATCACAATCTGTTTTATTGGCGTTGTTTAAGTGACTAGCATTTTCTGGGAATCTGGGAGAATTCTTTCTTTAATTAATACTATGCATTACCAGAACAAGACAGTTCCTGGCCTTAGAGTTTCATTCCAAAGACAAAGCCCATGTCAAAGGCTTATAGTTACTGGGCTGTGATTAAAATTAGCGCTTGTCATTCTGCAAATTTCAGTAAAATCAATTAAGATTCAAAGAAATATCTAGCCCTCTTCCTTCTTACTCCTGGGCATACTTGTCTATGGATTTTTGGCTGTTGATTAGTACAGATTGTTGATTGATTATGTTGATTAGTTTTCAGGTAATGATAACTCTTCACCTTGAGGAGGGACTTACATTTTAAAACAGCTTTTAGACAATACATGCTTTATTTTGTGCGCATTTGTTGCAATGACAATTGTTTCCTAATACTGGAGCAAGGCTAACAGAAAGTGATGAAGCTGAATTGCGTACGTAGGTCCATTGGCTTGTTGTCAGTCAGTGTAAATGCTTGAAGGAAACATTGGATTTGAAGAAAATGACCACTTATCTTGAATTGCCCAGCACACATTCTAGATAACAAGGTGCAGAGCACGATGAACACTCTCACTGGGGTATGGGGTCCCACGTGAAGGTTACGTTGTTCCACGGA
>NW_025982045.1:0-5129 GCF_021869965.1 Rhincodon typus | reverse complement strand
ACATACATAATACAATCTCTCTCCCATGCACACACACACTCACTCTCAGCCTCATGCACACACACACACATACTCTCTCTCCCACACACACACAAACACACACACACACAATCTACCCCACCTGATACACACACTCACACACACATTCTCTCTACCTCACACAGACACACACACACACACTCTCTCTCCTTCACAAAAAACACACACATACATTCTCACTCCTTTTCACACACACAAACACACACACAAACACATACATACAAACAGACAATCTCTCTCCCATACACACACATACTCACTCTCCCTCACACACATATACACACACATCCACACCTACATGCACATTCTCTATCTCCCGTGCACACACACACTTTCTCACTGCCGTGCGCACACACACACGTACACACACAGACACATACATACATACACACAATCTCTCCCCCATACACACACACACTCACTCTCAGCCTCAAGCGCACACACACTCGCACACTCTCACACTCTCACACTCACACACACTATCTACCGCCCCAAGACACACACACTCTCTGCCTCATACATACACACACACTATCTCTCTGCCGTAAACATGCACACACACACACACACATTCACACACACTATCTACCGCCCCAAGACACACACACTCCCTGCCTCACACAAAGGCACTCTCTCCCTACCATACATACACACACACATTCTCTCTCTCTGCCGTAAACACGCACACACAGTCACACAGACACACACACTCTGTCTCCCTCAGACAACACAGACACACAAACACAGACACACTCAGCCTCTCTCCCGCACACACACACATATATATGCACACACACACAGAAACACACACAAACACTCTCACCCTGCCTTGCACACAGACACACAGACACACTCTCTCTCTCTCTCTCTCGCTCACGCACACTTCCTCTCTTCCACAGATACACAGTCTCTCCGTGACACACACCGACATACACACACTATCTCTCTCTTCTGTATATACAATCACTCTCTATTCCACCCTCACACACACATATACTCACACACACACATATACTCACACACACACTCACTCTCTCACACTCACTCTCTCACACATACACACACACACACTCTCCTGCCCCCAAGACACACACACTGTCTCCCTCACTCTCACACACACACTCTCTCTCTGCCTCACACATAGACTCTCTCTCCGTACCACACATACACACACACACTCACTCTCTCTGCAGTAAACACGCACACACAGTCACACAGACACACACACTCTGTCTCCCTCAGTCACACACACACAAACACAGACACACTCAGCCTCTCTCCCACACACACACACACACACACACACACACTCACTCATTCACTCACTCACTCACTCACACATTCACACACACTATCTACCGCCCCAAGACACACACACTCTCTGCCTCACACAAAGACACTCTCTCCCTACCGTACATACATACACACACTCTCTCTCTCTGCCGTAAACACGCACACACAGTCACACAGACACACACACTCTGTCTCCCTCAGTCAACACAGACACACAAACACAGACACACTCAGCCTCCCTCCTGCACACACATACACACATATATATACACACACACACATAAACACACACAAACACTCTCACCCTGCCTTGCACACAGGCACACAGACACACACTCACTCTCTCTCTCTCGCTCACACACACTTCCTCCCTTCCACAGATACACAGTGTCTCCGTGACACACACAGACATACACACACTATCTCTCTCTTCCGTATACACACACACTCTCTATTCCACACACACACACAGACAAACACTCTCCCGCCCCCAAGACACAGACACTGTCTCCCTCACTCACACACACACACACTCTCTCTCTGCCTCACATATAGACTCTCTCTCCGTACCACACACACACATACATACATACACACACACACACACACACTCTGTTTCTTTTCCGTACACACACACACTGTCTCTCCCAACATATCTCACACACACACGTGCGGGCACATACATACACACACACAGTCTCTCTCTCTCTCTCCCACTTACACACACACTCTCTCTCCCAACACCTCTCTCACTCTCACACACACATGCACACACTCGCACAGACTCTCTCTGCCATATACACACGCGCTCTCTCTCCATCACACAAACACACACGCACACTCACTCTCAGCCTCACACACACACACACACGGACATACCCTCTCTCTCTCTCGCTCATACACACTGCCTCTCTTCCACAAACACACAGTCTCTCCATGACACACACAGACAAACACACTCTCTCTCTCTTCCAAACACACACACTCCCTCCTACCCTCTCACACACACACATAGACGCACACACATACACTATCTCTCTGCCTTACACACACACAGACACTGTGTCTCTCTGTCACTCACAAACACTGCCTCTCTTTCACAGACACAGTCTCTCCAAGACACACACAGACACACACTCTCTCTCTTCCATATACACACACACTCTTTCATCTAACCTCTCTCTCTCTCACACACACACACACACACACACACAGACACACAAACACACACTGTCTACACCCCCAAGACACGCACACTCTCTTTCACTCACTCAAACACACTCTCTCTGCCTCATAGACAGATTCTCTCTCCCTACCAGACATACACACGCATACAGACACACCCACACACACTCTCTCCCTGCCTCACACACACACAGACACACTCTCCATCTCTCTCTTGCTCGCACACACTGCCTCTCTTCCACAACCACATAGTCTCTCCATGACACACACAGACAAACACACTCTCTCTCTCTTCCATACACACACACTCTCTCCCACCCTCTATCTCACACACATACAATCTCTCCCTGCCTTACACTCACGCACGTACGGACACATTCTCTATCTCTCTCTCTCTCTCTCGCTCACACACACTGCCTCTCTCCCACAGGCACACAGTCTCTCCTTAGCACACACAGACACAAACACACACTCTCTCTCCCTCACACAGACACACACACAGACTCACCCACACCCACAGACACACACACGCACACACACTCTCTCTCTCTCGCTCACACATACTACCTCTCTCCTACACACACAGTATCTCTGCAACACACACAGACACAAACACACACTCTCTCTCCCTCACACACACAGACACACACACACACTCTCTCCCTCTCTCTCACACACACACACTGCCTCTTTCCCACATGCACACAGTCTCTCCGCGACATACACAGACACAAACATGTTCTCCATCTGCCTCACACACGGACAGACACATTCACATAGACACACACACTGAATCCCTCACAAACACAAACGCACAGATACACATATACATTCTCTCTCTCTCTTGTTCACACACACTCTACTCTCCCTCACACACACACATGCACACACACGCATACACACACGCACATACACACACACTGCCTACCCCCCCAAGACACGCACACTCTCTCTTCCTCAATCACACACACCCTCTCTGCCTTACACATAGATTCTCTGTCCCTACCACACATACACACACACACAGACACACTGTCTCTATCTCTCTCTCTCACACACACTGTCTCTGTCTCTGCCTCATACACACACACACACACACTCTCTCACAACACACACACAAACACATACACACACTCTCCCACTCTCTCTCACACACACACACATTCTCTCTTTTTCTTACATACACACACTCTCTATCACACGACACACGTTCTCTGTCTCTCTGACACGCACACTCATACACACACACAATCACTGTCTCTCTTTCTCTCACACACACTGCCTCTCTTCCACAGACAGTCTCTCCGTGACACTCACAGATACGCACACACTCTGTCTCTCTTCCGTACATACACACACACTCTCGCACCCTCTCTCTCTCTCTCTCACACACACACACACACACACACTTTCTCATTCACACACACTGCCTCTTTCCCATACGCACACAGTCTCTCCGTGACTCACACAGACGCAAACATTCTCTCCGTCTGCCTCACGCACGGACAGACACACACACTCTCTCCCTCACAGACACAAACACACGGATACACACACACACTCTCTCTCCCCTACACGCACACACTCTCTCCCTCGCAGGCACACATACACAGACACATACATACACATACATACATACAATCTCTCTCCATACATACCCACAGTCAATCTCAGCCTCACACGCGCACACACACACACACAGGCACATACATAATACAATCTCTCTCCCATGCACACACACACTCACTCTCAGCCTCATGCACACACACACACATACTCTCTCTCCCACACACACACAAACACACACACACACAATCTACCCCACCTGATACACACACTCACACACACATTCTCTCTACCTCACACAGACACACACACACACACTCTCTCTCCTTCACAAAAAACACACACATACATTCTCACTCCTTTTCACACACACAAACACACACACAAACACATACATACAAACAGACAATCTCTCTCCCATACACACACATACTCACTCTCCCTCACACACATATACACACACATCCACACCTACATGCACATTCTCTATCTCCCGTGCACACACACACTTTCTCACTGCCGTGCGCACACACACACGTACACACACAGACACATACATACATACACACAATCTCTCCCCCATACACACACACACTCACTCTCAGCCTCAAGCGCACACACACTCGCACACTCTCACACTCTCACACTCACACACACTATCTACCGCCCCAAGACACACACACTCTCTGCCTCATACATACACACACACTATCTCTCTGCCGTAAACATGCACACACACACACACACATTCACACACACTATCTACCGCCCCAAGACACACACACTCCCTGCCTCACACAAAGGCACTCTCTCCCTACCATACATACACACACACATTCTCTCTCTCTGCCGTAAACACGCACACACAGTCACACAGACACACACACTCTGTCTCCCTCAGACAACACAGACACACAAACACAGACACACTCAGCCTCTCTCCCGCACACACACACATATATATGCACACACACACAGAAACACACACAAACACTCTCACCCTGCCTTGCACACAGACACACAGACACACTCTCTCTCTCTCTCTC
>NW_025982044.1:0-5129 GCF_021869965.1 Rhincodon typus | reverse complement strand
TGATTACTGATGCTGGTTAGACTAAAATGCTTATTTCAGTGATTTAAGCACTTGAGAAGACAAAAATCTGAAATTCACCAAATGACTCAATTTTTGATGTTAGTTTGCCTAACATACTCATTTCGGTGAGTTTAGCACTTCAGAAGATGAAAATCTCAACTTCACCAAATAACACAACTTTTGATGTTGTGTTGACTAACGTTCTTATTTCAGCGTGATAAGCATAGCAGAAGACGAAAATCTCAACTTCAACAAGACACTCAACTTTTGATGCTGCTTTGGCAACATGCTTATTTCAGTGAGATAAGCACTTCAGAAGACCAAAATCTGAACTGTAACAATTGACTCAAGTTTTAATGTTAGTTTGACTGACATGCTCATTTCAGTGAGACAAGCACTGCCGAAGTCATAAATCTCAACTTCACCAAATGATTTAATTACTGAGATAGCAGGAACTGCAGATGCTGGAGAATCCGAGACAACAAGGTGCAGAGCTGGATGAACATAGCAGGCCAAGCAGCATCATAGGAGCAGATGCTGTTTTGACTAACGTGCTTATTTGAGTGAGATAAGCGTATCAGAAGACTAAAATGTCAACTTCACCAAATGACCTAACTTTTGATACTGGTTGGATTAAAATTCTTATTTCTGCGAGAAAAGCACTTCAAAAGATCAAAATCTCAACTTCACCAAATGACACTGCTTTTGATATTGTTTTGACTAACGTGCTTATTTCAGCGAGATAAGCACAGCAGAAGGCCAAAATTTCAACTTCTACAAAACACTGAACTTTTGATGGTATTTTGACTAACATGCTTATTTCAGTGGGAAAAGCACTTCAAAAGACCAAAATCTGAACTTCACTAATGACTCAAATTTTGATGTTGGATGACTAACAGGCTTCCTCCAGTGAAATAAGCACTTCAGAAGTGAAGAATCTCGACTTCACCAAATGACTCAAGTTTTGATGTTGTTTTGAATAACATGCATATTTGAGTGAGATAAGCACTTCAGAAGACCGAAATCTGAACTTCACCAAATGACTCAAGTTTTGCTGTTAGTCAGACTCGCATGCTTATTTGAGTTAGATAAGCACTTCAGAAGTCAAAAATCTCAACTTCACCAAATGACTTAATTTTTAATGCTGTTTTGACTAATATGCTTATTTCAGTAAGATAAGCACATCAGAAAACCGAAATCTGAACTCCATCAAATGACTCAAGTTTTGATGTTGATTTGACTAACATGCTTATTTCAGTGAGAAAAGCACTTCAGAAATCAAAAATCTCAACTTCACCAAATTACTCAACGTTTATTGTTGTTTTGACTAACATGCTTATTTCAGCGATATAAGCATATCAGAAGACTAAAATCTCACCTTCACCAGATGAACGAAGTTTTGATGCTGGTTAAATTAAAATGCTGATATCAGCGATTTAAGCCAAAAATATGAACTTCACCAAATGACTTGACTTTTGATTCTGGTTAGACTAAAATGTTTATTTCTGTGAGTGAAGCACTTCGGAAGATTAAAATCTGAAAATCATCAAATGACACAATTTCTTATGTTCGTTTGACTAACATGCTTATTTCAGCGAGTTAAGCACTTCAGAAGATCAAAATCGCAACTTCACCAAATGACTTAACTTTTGATGTTGCTTTGACTAACGAGCGTATTTCAGCGAGATAAGCATATCAGAAGACCAAAATCTTAATTTCACCAAGACACTCAGCTTTTGATGCTGGTTTGAATAAAATGCTTATTTCAGCGAGATAATCTAATCGGAAGACTAAAATCTCAACGTCACCAAAGGACCTAACCTTTGATGCTGATGTGACTAAAATGTTCACTTCAGTGAGATAAGCACTTCCGGAATCAAAAATCTCAACTTCACCATCTGAAATAATATTTAATGCTGTTTTGACTAACATCCTTATTTAACCCCGATAAGCACTTCAAAAGACGAATATCTCACTTCAACAAAAATGTTAGTTTTTGATGTTGGTTTGAATGACATCCTTATTTCATTGAGATACGCACTTCAGATTTGTTTGACTCGCTGAAATAAGCATGTTAGTCAAAACAACATCAAAAGCTGAGTCATTCGGTGAAGTTGAGCTTTTTGACTTCTGAAGTGCTTATCTCAATGAAATAAGGATGTCATTGAAACCAACATCAAAATCTAACTCATTTGGTGAAGTTCAGATATTGGTCTTCTGATGTGCTTATCTCACTGAAATAAACATGTTACTCGAACCAGCATTATAATTATGCCATTTGATGAAATTGAGATTTGTGACTTCTGAAGTGCTTATCTCACTCAAGTAAGCATGTTAATTTAACCAACATCAAAACTTGAGTCATTTGGTGAAGTTATTATTTTGGCCATCTGAATTGTTTATCTCACTCAAATATGCATGTTTCTCAAAACAGCATCAAAAGTTGAGTCATTTGGTGAAGTCGAGATTCTTCTCTTCTGAAGTGCTTATTTCACTGGAGTAAGACTGTTAGTCAATCCAACATCAAAATTTGAGAGCTTTAGTGAAGTTCAGGTTTTGGTATTCTGAAGTGCTTATCTCACTGAAATAAGCTGGTATGTTAGTCAAAACAGCATGGAAAATGAAGTCATTTGGCGAAGTTGAGATTTTTCACTTCTGAAATGCTTATCTGACTGAAATAAGCATGTAAGTCAAAACAACATCAACATTAAAGTCATTTGGTGAAGATGAGATTTTTGACTTCTGAAATGCTCATCTGACTGAAATAAACATTTTCGTGAAATCAGCATCAAACGTTAGATCATTTGATGAAGTTTAGATTTTAGTCTTCTGATGTGCTTATTTCGCTGAAATATGCATTTTATTCAAACCAGCATCAAAAGTTGAGTGTCTTGGTGAAACTGAGATTTTGGTCGACAAATGTGCTTATCTCGCTGCAATAAACACGTCAGTCAAAACAGCATCAAAAGTTGAGTCATTTGGTGAAGTTTCAATTTTGATTTTCTGAATTGGTTAACTCGCTGAAATAAGCATGATAGTCCAACGAACATAAAAAATTGTGTCATTTGATGAAGTTCAGATTTTAATCTTCTGAAGTGCTTAACTCGCAGAAATAAGCATGTTAGTCTAACCGGAATCAAAAATCAAGTCATTTGATGAAGTTCAGATTTTTGACTTCCGAGGTGCTTAACTCGCTGAAATAAGCATTTTAATTTAACCGGCATCAAAAGTTAGGTCATCTGGTGAAGGTGAGATTTTAGTCTTCTGATTTGCTCATCTCGCTGAAATAAGCATGTTTGTCAAAACAACATCAGAACTTGAGTCATTTGGTGAAGTTCAGATTTTGGTTTTCTGAAGTGCTTATCTTACTGAAATAAGCATCTCAGAAAAACCAGCATCAAATGTTTGGTCACTTGGTGAAGTTGACATTTCAGTCTTCCGATATGCTCATCTCACTGAAATCAGCACGTTAGTCAAAACAAGATAAAGAATTAAGTCATTTTGTGAAGTTGAGTTTTTTGCCTTCTGAAGTGCTCAACTCGCTGAAATAAACATGTTAGTCAAAACAACATCAAACGTTGAGCCATTTGGTGAAGTTGACATTTTTGACTTCTGATGTGCTTATCTCACGGAAATAAGCATTTTAGTCAAAGCAGCATCAAAAGTTAGGTCATTTGGTGAAGGTGACATTTTAGTCTTCTGATATGCTTCTCTCGCTGAAATAAGCACGTTAGTCAAATCAGCGTCAAAAATTAAGTCATTTGGTGAAGTTGAGATTTTTGACTTCTGAAGTGCTTATCTCACTCAAATTAGCGTGTCAGTTAAACCAACTTCAAAACTTGATTCAATTAGTGAAGTTCAGATTTTGGTCTTTTGAAGTGCTGAACTCGCTGAAATAAACATTTTAATCCAACCAGCATCAAAAGTTGAGTCATTTGGTGAAGTTGAGATTTTGATCTTCTGATGTGCTTATCTGAGTGAAATAAGCATGTTAGTCAAAAAAAGCATCAAAAGTTAAGTCGTTTGTTTACGTTGAGATTTTTGACTTCTGAAGTGCTTTAATCGCAGAAATAAGCATTCCATTCAAACCAACATCAAAACTTGAGTCATTTGGTGAAGTTCAGCTTTTGTTTTTCTGAAGTGCTTAACTCACTGAAACAAGCATGTTAGTCAAAACAGAATTAAAAATTAAGTCATTTGGAGAAGTTGAGATTTTTGACTTCTGAAGTGCTTGTCTCACTCAAGTAAGCATGTTCGTCTAACCAACATCAAAAGTTGAGTAATTTGGTGAATTCGAGATTGTTCACTTCTAAAGTGCTTATTTCACATCAGGAAACCTGTTAGTCAATCCAACATCAAAATTTGAGTCATTTGGTGAAGTTCAGATTTTGGTCTTCTGAAGTGCTTATTTCACTCAAATAAGCATGTTGTCAAAACAGCTGAAACAGTTGAGTGTCTTGTTGAAGTTGAGATTTTTGTCTTTTGCTATGCTAATCTCGCTGAAATAAGCACGCTTGTCAAAACAAAACCAAAAGTTGTATCATTTGGTTAAGTTGAGATTTTATCTTCTGAAGTGCTTTTCTCACTGAAATGAGCATGTTAGTCAAACTAACATCGAAAATTGAGTCATTTGGTGAAGTTCAGATTTTTATCTTCTGAAGTTCTTATCTCAATGAAATGAGCATGTCATCCAAACCAACATCAGAAACTAACATTATTGTTGAAGTGAGATATTGGTCTTCTGAAGTGCTTATCTGAGTTAAATAAGCATGTCAGTCAAAATAGAATCAAAAATTAAGACAGATGTTGAAGTTGAGATTTTTGATTTCTGAAGTGCTTATCTCACTGAAATAAGCATTTTAGTCCAAACAGCGTCCAAATTTAGGTCCTTAGGTGTAGTTGAGATTTTTGACTTCTGATGAACTTACATGACTCAAATAAACATGTTAGTCAAAACCGCATCAACATTGATGTCGTTTGGTGAAGATGAGATTTTTGACTTATGAAGTGCTTATCCCTCTGAAATAAGCATGTTAGTCAAAACAGCATAAAAAATGAAGTCATTTGGTGAAGTTGAGATTTTGATCGTCTGAAGAGCTTGTCTCGCTGAAATAAGAATTTTAATCCAA
>NW_025982043.1:0-5130 GCF_021869965.1 Rhincodon typus | reverse complement strand
ATCCCCTCCTTAACTCCCCACCTACACTCACCTTTACTGGCTCCATCCCCGCCTCTTCAACCTGTTTGTTTCCTCTCCACCTATCCTCTCCTCTATCCATCTTCTATCCGCCTCCCACTCTCTCCCTATTTATTTCAGAACCCCCTTCCCCTCCCCCTTTTCTGATGAAGGGTCTAGGCCCGAAACGTCAGCCTTTCTGCTCCTATGATGCTGCTTGGTCTGCTGTGTTCATCCAGCCCTGCACCTTGTTGTCTCGGATTCTCCAGCATCTGCAGTTCCTACTATCTCTGATATTTTTACTTCAGTCAGGATTGTCTTATCAAGTGGTTTGGAGTGGGATGAAGGTGGACTGTAGTTTGGTCTAAAATGTGGTATTCTAGATATGCACTTGTTAGAAATAGGAAATGTTAAAAACACTTGTAGGTTGAGCAGCTTCTGGAAGGGCACTGCATCGGTCTAATCTTGATGATAGTATCCTCAGTAGTCAGGCATATTGGGTAGCTCCAATTCGGCACTTGATTTGTAAGAAAGGTAAAGAGTTAAACACCTTCTGTTAAAAAATGTACGCCCCATGACCCTATGGTCAACCTGAGAACCTTACAGGAAGGGGCAGCCTATCATGAAATATAAACAATTGATCTTTATCTTCTGGTACTTCTGAGGAATTGTTGCTTTTGATTTATTATTATGATGTTAAATGCTTCTATGGAGTGCCTTTTGCAATCCAGAAATTTAGTGAATTAGAGTAAATGTTCTGAAGGTGACAGAATTTAATGCTGTTGGATGTTTTGCATACCCATTAGAGTATGGTAATATTCAGATCACATTTAGAGAACTGTGTGAAGTTTAATTTTTCCTGCAGTAATTATGAAAGGCAAATTGGTACTGAAATGATTTTGTTACCATTATAAAGGTTGGGGAATCTTTGATCATTGAACTTTAAATATTATTTTAGTAACATAGCAGATAAACAGAAAATTTGGAACATAATTCAGTTTTCGGATCTTGAGGGGAAATGGAGTTAATGGAGAATGATTCTTTACCTGGAATTAGAAAAGATAAAGGGCAAACTAAGCATCATGAATGTTCTTAGGATAAGCACAGGACTTACAAAAAATCTTCCCTTAGCATGCCTATATTATGAATTCCTATTATTTAAGAAAGACTTGCATTTATATAGTATCTTTCAAGCCTTCAGGCCACAGTGCTTTGGAGCCATGTAATAGCCATTAAATTGAATTATAGCCACCACTGCAATTTAGAAAATGTGGCTATGAATGGGCAAACTCCCACAAAAGTCATGCAATAATGATCAAATAGTCTGTTTCTTTTTGGTGATGTTATTTGTAGGATTACATACTCATCATACATATTTCAATGACTGTGCTGCCTTAATTAATATCTGCAAAGCTGTGAAGAGGAATTTCAATGTTGGAACCCCGCAGGATTTGATGGAATACTCATCTTACACCACTCTGATTGAGAACATCCTGATCAATCCTGCTTTTCATGAATCTTTCAGAATTATATACAATGTTAGGTGTAAAACTTGCCCAATCTTAGTTTCCATTGAGGTTAACAAGTTATGGAGAACAAGTGTCAAATTTGTGTCTCATTTGATCTTGCAGATTTCCCTGCCGGAGAGCTGGTTTAAAATTTTCCCTAATAAGTCTAAAGAATCACTTCTGAATTAATTACATATGTTTGGAAATGGGCGTATTGTTAGAGTGTTGGATTTACGAGACAATGTTTATAGTTTGCAAATTAGTTATAAAAAGCATTGAACCGATAAACTTTTCAAAGTAGATACATATACTGTAATGGAATTTTGTTTGGAATCTTGACAGGGTGTGCTTATGTGATAATTAAATTAACTACACCTGTTTCGAGCACAAGTTACCATAATAAATAAATCTAATGGTCAAAATCAAGATATTTACATTTTATAATTGTACAAATTGTGCATACGCAAAAAAATGAAATGCACACAAACAGGGAGTGACTTCATTTAATGGTCAAGCACATGTTCATTTCACAATTTTTCAGACTCAGAGCTGTATTTCATTTTTTAAATTTGCATAAGGATTAACAAGATTAGACAATGCAATAGCAGGTATCGATACACAAGAATAGAAATGTAGTATTTTCCCAAATGACCACTCCTGATGCCTCTTGATAATTGCTGCCTCGACCAGACGTGGTGCTGAGCAAGGGTTTTTTCATGTAGATCACTGCCACCAATCCACCTTTTGTTTTTCTTTGTGAACTCACTGCACAGTTGCCAGTATCCTGTTATGAAGTCCCCCTTTACTTACATATGCACAATATACCATCTGTGGCCAGCCAGCTTGGAGTTAGTCCCTGGACTGAGGAGATTCTGAATCCCTTGTTTATTTTGGTCAACCAGGGTGTCCTCATTAGCCCAGGTTAACAACCCCAATCAAGGATCTCATAGTGAATCAGATCCACCTGGTTCCAATCACTACACTTTGTCTTGGGTCTATCTATTAGTTAGTGGTAGAAGATATACCGCCAAAAAATGTCTACTGAAGGGAAACCGTTTACAATTAACCAAAAGGTTATTGCATTACAGCAACAACTACAGTTACATTTCACCACCCATAATTTTCAGCTCCCAGTTGATCAAAACTCTATCTAACTCAACCTTGAGTATATTCAATGATCCAGCTTCAACTGCTCTCTGAGGAAGAGAATTCCACAGACTAGTGACATCTTGAGAAAAAACAAAACTTCTCATCTTCACCTTAAGTGGAAAACCTTGAATTAGAGTCATTGAATCATAAAATCATACAACACAGAAACAAGCCCTTTGGTCCAACTTGCCTGTGTTGACCAAGTTTCCAATACCAAAATAGCCCCACTTGCCTGCTTTTGGCCTATATCCCTCTAAACCTTTCCAATTCATGTACCTATCCAAATGACTTTTAAATGTTGTAACTGTATATGCATCTATTACTTCCTCTGACATTTCATTCCACGTACGAACCACCTTCTGTATGAAAAACCTGCCCCTCAGGTCCCTTTTAAAGTCTTCTCCTCTCACCTTAAAAATATACTCCCAAGTCTTAAACTCCTCCACCCTAGGGAAAAGACATTTACTACTCACCTTATCTATGGCCCTCATGATTATATAAACCTCTATAAGGTCACCCTTCAACCTCGTATGTTCAAGTGAAAAAAGTCCCAGCCTATCCAGCCTCTCCTTATAACTCAAATCCTCCACTCTTGGCAACATTTTGGTAAATAACTTTTAAACTTTACTTCCTAGCGCTTCCCTCAAGGATTGGTATCTTCTCAGCAGTTACCCTATCAAACCCCTCAGGAAGGTCACCTTGCATTCTTCTAAACTCCTATGGGCATCGGCTCAATCTGCTTGACCTTTTTGCAAAAGACAAACCCTTTATCCTGTAGTGAATCATGTGAACCTTCTCTGAGCTGCTTCCAATACAATATATTCAACAATATACATTGATTTTAAAACAAAATTCTACATATCTTTTACACCTTTTTGTTAGCTGAAACAAAGTCAATGAATAAGTTTGGAGAGCTTTACGCGTTGTTAAACTGTTGATTTCCTTTTAACAATATTTTGAATATTGCTATGTGAAACATATTACCAGCTTTTGTCATCTTACTTTCTTTGGGACAGACACAGGAATGTCAAAATTTAAATAATCACAACAACTTATGGCAAAAGGGTGTTGATTAGTTGGCAATGATATACACTAGAACATATGGTGTTTAAACAAAGTCTGACTCCACACTTTTAGTAACAGCTATATTTTAGTTAACCACATACCATAAAATTCACATGTCACTGATTACTACCTTCCCATATTCTAACAACTCAAAAAGTTGTGGGCAGCACAGTGGCTCGGAGGTTAGTCCTACTGCCTCACAGCGCCAGGGGCCAGGTTTGATTCTTGCCTTGGAGGACTATCTGTGTGGAGTTTGCATGTTCTTTCTATGTCTGCGTGGGTTTCTCCTGGGTGCTCCAGTTTCTTACCATGGTGCAAAGATGAACAGGTTAGGTGGCTTGGCCGTGGTAAATGTGAGGTTACAGGAATAGGGTGGGGGGCTGGGTCTGAGTGGGATGCTCTTTAGGGTTTGGGCAGACTCAATGGGATGAATGGCTTCTTTCAGCACTGTAGGGATTCTATGGTTGTAACAAACAATTCACACCCAAATAACTCTTGAATAATATCTCCTACCATTTTCCTGATTCCATTTGTCTTCAGACCATATTAGATGACATACTTTCTAAGCAACCTGTTTCGACAGGTTACTACACGTCTCTGGAGAAAGCGGGTCTTGAATCTGGGCCTCCTGACCCAGAACTATAGGCTCCTCAAACCCGCAGGCAATTCAAAATTACTTCTGTTCACAGGGAATGGGTCCATCATGTGCATGTAGGTCATGTGTGGCAAGTGGAAATAAGTTATGTGACAAGCTGGACTGATGATTGTAATTGATCACTAGTACAGTAAATGTGACCCAATCATGGAATATTGTCTAACAGTAGACACTTTGTTTTGGTTTTTGCAAGTGTGGGGTGTTTTAGTGAGAGATAGTAGGAACTGCAGATGCTGGAGAATCCGAGAGGGTGTTTTAGTGCTTCACTTTGTCTGGTATGAACAGTCAGCGGAACATGCTGATTGATTAAAAATTGTGACGGCCAATTTATCTGGCATCACACTGGCCCTGACATTGCTATACAATACGTTCAATTGTGTGCTAGATATAAATCTTTTTGGGACAGTGCAGCATTCTATTAAGCCATCTCTGCATAGTAGCACTAATGAACAGTTTACTTAACCTGTTGCTCAAATTTTTGAGACGCTTCAGTTTTCCAGGATAATTTCAGATAAATTCAGCACCTTTCAGTTCTCAAAGGGGCAGGATTTAGAGTCATAGAGTTAGACATCATAGAAACAGATCCTTCATTCTAACCCGAGATAGTAGGAACTGCAGATGCTGGAGAATCCGAGACAACAAGGCGCAGGGCTGGATGAACACAGCAGGCCAAGCAGCATCATAGGAGCAGAAAGGCTGACGTTTCGGGCCTAGACCCTTCATCAGAAAAGCTTTTCTGATGAAGGGTCTAGGCCC
>NW_025982042.1:0-5130 GCF_021869965.1 Rhincodon typus | reverse complement strand
CTGGACCCTTCTTCAGAAATGAAGAAGGGTCCAGACCCGAAACATCAGCTTTCCTGCTCCTCTGATGCTGCTTGGCCTGCTGTGTTCATCCAGCTCCACACCTTGTTATCTCAGATTCTCCAGCATCAGCAGTTCCTACTACCCCATATCTCATTGTCCTGGACTGCTCAGCCACAGGATACAGTTTCTCTGTATCTAGCTTCCTGAGCACATTATTGTTCTTGATATTACTAATAGTTTCCTGTTTCTTCAAACCTGTACAGCAGATCAGCATTTTACAGAAGGAGACACATTTTGCTTTTGCTAAGCAGGCAAGAGGCCCATCAATTATGTTCACATCATAATGGTACTTTGGAATACTCTTATAGTTTGTTGTGGAAACTTTGCTTGACGTGATTTAAATGAATCTAACCTAGTTTTCCCTTGCTTGAAAGTGATTCAAATAAACAGAGAATTCAAATTAGGTAACTTTGAATTGAGAGCAGTAGTCTGTGCCTAAACTTTGACCAGAAGTTAAACTAATCTCAATTTGGAGCTTCCGCTCATTTTGATGAACAAACAATACATGCCTTGTATATAGCGAGACTGTGCTCCCTTAGTGATGCTGAAACAGCTAAGGATGATGTTGAACGGAAGCTGGTAGTTTCAGTAAAGCCCTTAGCTGGGTTTTATCAGTGAACCCAATGTTCATGTACCATGAATGTTGCAGTTCCTTCTGTAATTTTAATGGAAGATCAGCAAAGCCCTTGATAGACTTGTAAGTAGATTCCTGATAATCTACCAACAAAGTTGCATTGGCCACTTGAGGGAACTTGTCAAGAAATTCCATGAGATCTTGCTGAACAGATACAGGACAGGACCTCAAAGGCAAACAGAATACTGAACCAAACAGTCAAAGGGTCTGCATTAACAGGTTTCATCCTGAGAAACCTGTTAATGTAGATGGAGCTTGAGTTTTCCTGGTTGAAAGCTAGCACATGAAATGTGATCTTACAGAAGTATACCAACTAGTCGAACATTTGAAAAGGATCATCCAAATGTAACTTTACAGACTCTCAAAGTAAAGCGAGAGGAGCTCAAAGAAGTGAGTTCGCATGATGAGGTCAATCAAAGACAGAATAAATTAATATATGAATAGACTTCAGTATAGACTGGCTAGTCAAGGCATGTGCCACAGAATCATATTAAGGTCCACTTAAAAAAAAAGTCAATTGGGTGTTGCAGTGGGTGGATGGCTTTCACCTGTAAATGCCTTTATGATTTTACCAAAACTCAGTGAATACCATATTTAGCAAAATGTTGGTCAAATTTTAAGTGAATTACAGAATAGAGTGTTAGCATGCAGTTGCAGTACGTAATCAGGATGGCAAATGGAATAACAAGGTGTAGAGCTGGATGAACACAGCAGGCCAAGCAGCATCAGAGGAGCAGGAAGGCTGATGTTTCAGGCCAAGACCCTTCTTCAGAAATGGAGGAGGGGAAGGGGGTTCTGAAATAAATAGGAAGAGAGGGGGAGGCGGATAGAAGATGGATAGAGGAGAAGATAGGTGGAGAGGAAACAAACAGGTCGAAGAGGCGAGGATGGAGCCAGTAAAGGTGAGTGTAGGTGGGGAGGTAGGGAGGGGATAGGTCAGTCCAGGGAGGACGGACAGGTCAAGGGGGCAGGATGAGGCTAGTAGGTAGGAGATGGGGGTGGGGCTTGAGGTGGGAGGAGGGGATAGGTGGGAAGAAGGACAGGTTAGGGAGGTGGGGACAAGCTGGGCTGGTTTTGGGATGCGGTTGGGGGAGGGGAGATTTTGAAGCTTGTGAAATCCACATTGATACCATTGGGCTGCAGGGTTCCCAAGCGGAATATGAGGTGCTGTTCCTGCAACCTTCCGGTAGCATCGTTGTGGCACTGTAGGAGGCCCAGGATGGACATGTCGTCTGAGGAATGGGAGAGGGAGTTGAAATGGTTCGCGACTGGGAGGTGCAGTTGTTTAATGCGAACCGAGCGTAGGTGTTCTGCAAAGCGGTCCACAAGCCTCTGCTTGGTTTCCCCGATGTAGAGGAGGCCACAACGGGAACAGCGGATGCAGTATACCACATTAGCAGATGTGCAGGTGAACATCTGCTTGATGTGGAAAGTCTTCTTGGGGCCTGGGATGGGGGTGAGGGGGGAGGTGTAGGGGCAGGTGTAGCACTTCCTGCGGTTGCAGGGAAAAGTGCCAGGTGTGGTGGGGCTGGAGGGGAGTATGGAGCGGACAAGGGAGTCACGGAGAGAGTGGTCCTTCCAGAAAGCAGATAAGGGTGGGGAGGGAAAAATGTCTTTGGTGGTGGGGTCCGATTGCAGATGGCGGAAGTGTCGGAGGATGATGTGTTGGATCCGGAGGTTGGTGGGGTGGTACGTGAGGATGAGGGGGATTCTGTTTTGGTTGTGATTGCGGGGAGGGGGTGTGAGGGATGAGCTGTGGGAAATGCGGGAGACACGGTCAAGGGCGTTCTTGACCACTGAGTGGGGGAAGTTGCGGTCCTTGAAAAATGAGGACATCTGAAATGTTCAGGAGTGGAATGCCTCATCCTGGGAGCAGATGCGGCGGAGGCGAAGGAATTGGGAATAGGGGATGGTATTTTTGCAGGAAGGTGAGTGGGAGGAGGTGTATTCTAGGTAGCTGTGGGGGTCAGTGGGCTTGAAATGGATATTGGTTTCCAGGTGGTTGCCAGAGATGGAAACAGAGAGGTCCAGGAAGGAGAGAGAGGTATCAGAGATGGTCCAGGTGAACTTAAGTTTGGGGTGGAAGGTGTTGGTGAAGTGGATGAACTGTTCGAGCTCCTCGTGGCTCAAGGGGCTGAACGGCCTATTCCTGTTCCTATTTCTTATGGTCTTTTATATAATTCCCAGTACACACCAGGAGAATCCTGGAGAAGGATTATTCTTCTCAAATTCAGGGAACTTTACCATTGCTATCAATTGTTAATATACTGGGCCTGAATTCCCATCAGGGCTAAAAGGTGACATTGACCCCACTCCAGCAAATGCAGGACCCTATGTGACATCCTACCATTGGCCAACTAAGAAGGCTGTTCTCTGCTCCAAAATCTGCCAGCCCAGCCTGATGGATAACAGCTCCATAGGGCTTGCCACTGATTGCAGTGGGATAACTAAGGCTGCATCTGCAGAGGAAGAGAATGCCAGAATGGTGCAGCACCCTTAAAGAAAGGTATGTTGATCTGAAGTGGGGGGGAGGGGGGTCACTGGCAGTGCTGTTCGTATGAGTGACCACTCCATTGTACATGGAGCACCGATAAGGAATGACCATGCCCAGACCATGAACCAACTTGGAGACAGCCAGCTTTTACATGATCGTCTTCACATGTGGCCCTGTGATGCAGTGAACCCTTACAATGCAAGCTAAATACCAGTGTGCTATAGAAGTGGCTCTGAATTGGCCATTTAAGTGGCTGAATTGGCCCCTCATGAGTGGTTGTTCGGACAATAGGGCATGGCAATGGGTAAACTGTGGGCTCACAAACCAGAGCTTTCCCCCACCATGTTGCCAGCCCTCCTGCTCTCCATTCCATCACCATTGGGCTTGGGGCGGCATGGGTTAAATACAAATCAATACGGAACCTTTCTCCTTTGGGGTTCTCAATGCACAGCTCCGTGAGGAAGACAACACATTAACAACACAAAAATGAAACCATTTTCCTTTCTGATGAATTTTTGACCTCATTCTTCTTCCTGAGTAAAAACTGAAGAGCAGTAATCAATTTAAATAATAGATCACCACTGGAGGGCTGACAGCCAAACATCATGGACACGACAAAGGCATTTGATTTTTGGAAAGTATAAGAAGAAGATGGGATTACTCACCTTCTTTGATCTTCTTCAAAATGAGTCTATCAATGTGGTGGGCATTTTCTACCTTCTCCTTAATCAGCAGAAAGATTAAACGTCCTCAGTATTCCAATCCTAAATAAATTAATAATTTATTTAAAATATTAGCATTTTGCAGCAAGATCATAAAGAATGCAAACATAGAACCATTAAAATTATACAGCACACAAGGGTGGGGGGGCGGTGAATCGGCCCATGTTGTCTATGCCGACCCAAAGATATCCAGATGACCTTTCCTGCACTCAGCCCATAACCCCACAGCTTATAGCACTTAAAGTGCAGATCTAAGTGCTTTTTCAAAGAGGTTGTTGACTTGCTTGCGGAGCTGGCTTATTTTTGTTCAGACGTTTCATCACCATGCGAGATGACATCATCAGTGAGGCCGCCGATGAAGTGATGTTACTCTACTCCGCTTGGGATTTATACTGTCCGGTCCGTTATGGCGAGTACTGTCATTTCTGGGACAACAAGGTGCAGGGCTGGATGAACACAGCAGGCCAAGCAGCATCATAGGAGCAGAGAGGCTGACGTTTCGGGCCCAGACCCTTCATCAGAAAAGGGGGAGGGGAAGGGGGTTCTGAAATAAATAGGGAGAGAGTGGGAGGCAGATACAAGATGGATAGAGGAGAGGATAAGTGGAGAGGAAACAAACAGGGCGAAGAGGCAGGGATGGGGCCAGTAAAGGTGAGTGTAGGTGGGGAGTTAGGAAGGGGATAGGTCAGTCCAGGGAGGACGGACAGGTCAAGGGGGCGGGATGAGGTTAGTCGGTAGGAGATGGAGGTGCAGCTTGAGGTGGGAGGAGGGGATAGGTGGGAGGAAGAACACGTTAGGGAGGCAGGGACGAGCTGGACTGGTTTTGGGATGCGGTAGGGGGAGGGGAGATTTTGAAACTTGTGAAATCCACATTGATCCCATTGGGCTGCAGGGTTCCCAAGCGGAATATGAGTTGCTGTTCCTGCAACCTTCGGGTGGCATCGTTGTGGCACTGCAGGAAGCCCAGGATGGACATGTCGTCTGAGGAATGGGAGGGGGAGTTGAAATGGTCCGCGACTGGGAGGTGCAGTTGTTTATTGCAAACCGAGCGTAGGTGTTCTGCAAAGCGGTCCCCGCGCCTCCGCTTGGTTTCCGCGATGTAGAGGAAGCCACACCGGGTACAGCGGATGCAGTATACCACATTGGCAGATGTGCAGGTGAACATCTGCTTGATGTGGAAAGTCTTCTTGGGGCCTGGGATGGGGGTGAGGGAGGAGGTA
>NW_025982041.1:0-5130 GCF_021869965.1 Rhincodon typus | reverse complement strand
AGGGATGAGGTGCGGGAGATGTGGGAGACACGGTTGAGGGCGTTCTCAACCACCGAGGAGGGGAAGTTACGGTCCTTGAAAAACGAGGACAACAAGCATTGTTGGGTCTCTGGATTAACAGTCCTGTGATAATGCCACTAGGCCAAGGGATTATCTTCGGTCCTCACTAGGGTGCCAATCCTGCTGCGATATGGTGGTATGCTACATCCTGAAGAACATTGTTATTCACAGATCCTGGGAAAGGTTCCTCAAGTTGTTACAGTTCCAAACAATATACCCCAAATCAATAAGCTCCCAGGTGAGAGAGATGAACTGGCTCTCCTTCTTTATTCATCTTCCACTTCAGTTGATCACAATTTTAATTTAAAAACAAATGTTTTTTTTGCTGGCTACCTTTCTCCCAAACCTAAATGAACAAATGTTCAAAACTGAACCATTTTATCCAGGCTTTCTTGAATTAATCAGGAGCAAAACAAACACCAAAATTGTTGGGAAAAACGCAGCAGATCTCACAGCATTTGTGGGGAGAAAGCAGAATTAATGTTTTGGGTCCAGTGACTCTTCAGAATGGAGTAAATAATTAATTAAGAATTAATAATACAGCACATGTAGACATAGATTAGAAACAAGAGGTAAGCACAAATGATGGAAGCTTTTTTTAAAAAAAAAATCAGCCTTTGAATTGTTCACAAAGGAGAGGATAGTTAAATGTTGTAGCTATTGTAGTGGAGGTTACTGATAATATTGACACTGTTGAATAGTCGGTTGCAAGATTTTTAGTTGTGCTGGTCATTTGTGAGTCTGTTCTTCCAATTCCTTTCAACTATGACGAAATTTCAAAATTTGTGGTGAGTGAGAGTCCTTTAGTTGTCTGGTTTCCTTGTGTCTCATTTTCCAGTTCACTGGCTACTAGCATGCAGTTGGAGAGAGACCCTTTACCTGCAACACATGGGTGACTAGCGCTTAGTTCTTTAACCTTAACTTTCAAAGCACATTAACACTTGAACACAGACTAGTACACATGGGTATCTTAACCTGCTGGCACACACCAGAATTTGCAGTCACACCAGCGCATAGGAGAAGTGTTGAAATTGATTTTTTAACTCCTGTTCTCATGTATTCTTCAGAAGTAAACCCACAAAATGCGTCTGCAGTTTGGGACGTAACCCACAGGGAGTATTTTCCTGTTGACCAGAAGTTTGTCAGCCCCTCATTATCTTTGTAATCGCAAGAGATAACAACTTGTTTTGACTTGCACTTTCCCCCTTTGAAAGGGTACTGTTTGCATCACAGGTTGTGACATTCTGTGTTGAAACTGCAAATAGTCTTCTGAGGTGGGGGAAGTACAAGAATACCATCAAATCACCTTCAGTGGTTTCACAGCCACTTATGAATCATGGCCTCAGTTACTGTTCTTCCAAAGATACTACATTATTTCCTCTGTGGGTACAAAGATCTGCACTATGTGCCTGATCCCTACATGTTATTTCCTGTTGCCTTGAGTTATGTGCCACATGGTTCTGCAATTGAAAATGAAGTGTATCAGTGAGTGTGGTGTGGCTCAACTGATGTGGTTTTCTTTTTTGAATCGTAATGTGCACACTGTGAGATGTGAATGTGAATCTTGCAGAAGTATAAATTGTGTGAGGTGAGGTAAGGTATGGCAATGTTAGGTTTCAGTCATTATTGGTAGAGATTGTTCAGAGCTGAGTGATGGTGATGTGAGGCTAGTGGGGCAATCAGTGGGAAATTACATTTGGAGATGCAGTTCCTGACCTTGACTATCATGTGAGATAATTGAACTTTGTTTTGCACTGCATCTAAGTCCTTGGAGCTATAAGGCTCCTGTTTATAGTCATACCTATCTGCCTTTATTACCTTCTGAGAGTTACAGGGCCTTCTGCCCCCCTGCAGATGAATTACATTGCTATGCCACTGTTTCTCTTTCACCAAGACCTCTCGTGTAGTGATGGTACGTCTTGGAATTCAAATTTGTGCATTCTGTACCATTATTCAGCATTCAATGAGCTCACAATCTTTTCTGCAACCAATTTTAGAACCTGATGCAAATTAGTGCTAGCCTCTCATGATTTTACACTTTCGCTGATGCATGTAGCCACTCTTCAAACATTTGACGTTGACTGCCTTCCAAAATCATTGTGCTGCCTGCTCATTTAAAAGTTTACATGCTTCCTGCATTTAAAGCAACAAGCATGGTTTAATCATGCATTACAATCCCCGCACCCAATTTGGTTCTTATTGAATTTTGCAGCCAATATGTCTAAACAAAGCCACAGATGATTACATTTCATGTTTCCTTCTACATGAAATATTGAGCGACGCTTTACATTCTAGCTATCTAATCTGTATTATGGTGCACAGAAGAGATTACTTCACGCTGAGAGTGATTTTAAATAGCTTTGTCACAAAGGGAAGATTTAGGTCTGTATCCTGTCATTATAAGGATATTTTAGAAATTAATTCACATGGGAAGTATAATTGGTGATAAGTCTTGAAGAATGAGAGGAAGAAGATAGTGCTTAATATGGTTACTACCTCATCATTGTTGTGTTTTAACATATTAGTGTAAAATCATTTAAAGTCTTAAAAATTGCTTTTTGGGATGAAGATGCTATGGATTTTTAAAATTTCACCTTATTGTCAGGATATTGAAAACTCCATCAACTAAACACACAGTAGGGATTCTATGACGATCTATGATTCTATGAAAACATCATTGTCAAGCCATATTGTTTTATTTCTTGGGTCTGGGTTTTCACTCCCATGATGAGGATACAGGGCCAGGAAACTTTGCTGCTCACCTGACCTACCTTGGAAAACATATCTCACACAATTTCATTGTCAAGATGGATGAGGTTGAAGTTGGGTCAGACCCTCAACACATCACCTGTGACCAGAAGGGCTGCCAAGTGCCAGGGCTATTTAATGCCTTCTTGGGTCCTCTGGGAAGACATCCGACTTTTTCTTAAAAATTAGGTCCTTTAGCGTTTGCTTCAGACAACCTGTCCCTCACACCCACTCTCAGTGTTAATACATTCTAACTCATGCCAGATATCCCTCCCACTCACCCTTAGTAGCCACCATAGTAACTCATGTGCCCATCGACTACAATTACATCCCCTATGAAAAACCTGTGCCAGGTTATCCTCTTACCCACCCTCATGGCTTCCATCCACTGTAATTGCCCCGTTGTAGCCACTATGCCAACTTATTGCCACCACATAACCCTATTTGCCACTATTTTGCTGAACATGGTTCAAACCAAATTTCTGAAACCCCCATTTCTGAAGAAGGGTCCAGAACCAAAACGTCAGCTTTCCTGCTCCTCTGATGCTGCTTGGCCTGCTGTGTTCATCCAGCTCCACACCTTGTTATCTCAGATTCTCCAGCATCAGCAGTTCCCACTATCTCCAAACCAAATTACTCTGTTCTACACGATGAATAGACCTCAGCAGCCATGCTGAGATGAAGTAAAATAAGTTCTAACCATCATTATAATCTTCATTATCCAGAAAATAATTACAATTATGATACCCCTTTCAATACATTTAAATTTCCTCAATTATTTAATCCGAAAAAAAATTAATGACCCCACATCAAAAATGATTAATTCTTGATCAACCTCTTTGAGATCAACCTCTTTAAATTTAGAGTACAACTACCCCACCTTCATTTTGATTTAAAAATAACACACGTAATGGGACATCAGCATTTCTGGCAATGCCAGCATTTGTTACCCATCCTTCATTTCCTTTGTACTGAATAGCATTCTTGGCCAATTTTTAGAGAGCAGTTAGAAGTCAAACACGTTGCTTTTCGTTGTGGAATCACATCCAGATCAGACCAGATAAGGATAACAGGCTCCCTTCTCTAAAGGGAATTGATAAATAGGCTGTAGAAAATAGTCTCAGTCATGGACAAATAGCTTTTATTTAAAGAATGACCATTTAAATACTATGACAGCTTGACAGTTCCACAGACCTTATCTGCACTTCAAGAGCTGTTATGTCTACGCTAAATATTCCTAACTCAAACACTGCAGTGAAAGGTCCTTGCTGCAGCAAAAGTAGACTCAGTCTGAGCTCAGCATTGAATTCAAATGGCTGTACTAAGTTTGGGTGCCACTGATGCATGAGTCACACCCTCTTTTCTTTTCCCTACCAGCAAAAATACACCATTCAGATATATAGCTGACAAATCTGGGCCAGGTTCCCACTTACTATTTTTAAATGTTCACAGAGTCACCACAATTCCCAAGAAATCCAGGCCTTAATGATAATGTGTGCACTTTCCAGTAGATCATTGGCTATTGATCCATAATGGGAAGACTGTCTGATTTTACTTGTCCAACTGAAAGTCACTGAGGCCAATGATAGAATTCTGTTGTGATTAGATGCTAAGTCTTAAATGCAAGGCAGGATCAAAGGTGAGCTGGTCCACATTTGTGCTTCTCTGGCTGCTGATCTGATCCATTGCCAAAATCAACCACTGATGGCAATTAATGTATTGGGCTGGGCCATGGCACAGACAAAAATGCTGGATTCACTTCAGAAACTGGAGAGAGCTTCCCCAAACCCCAACAGTCTTGGCCCTCTGGCCGCAACTGCAGCTACCGGCAGTACTGAACAGGTGTTGCCTCGCCACAATCACAGCCAGGCAGCCGTAGCATTTCTAAATATGTAAAATGTTAGATTTTGTGATGTGTTGCAGTACCTCTCTTCCTTTATCCTAACTTGGCAGCTTCCACCTTGGCCACTGATGCTGCTGATTTGTAAACGCTGGTGACCTCGCTGACATTAATTGGCTTGGTCTTTTAAAAAAGTCAATTTGGCTATGTTTGGAAGACATAATGAGTGGTCAGCATGCAGGACTGGTCTCATGTTTAGATTCTGCACCTTGGACTGAAAATCAGGCCCCAGCTAACTGCACAGGCCAGAACTCAAACCTTAGACCTTTCCATTCCATATCGGTCAGAACATGTTGGCCCGGGCTCTCATAAGGTGTAAAAAATTTTGTGACCCATTGTGAGTTGTGTCATGTTATCCAAAATATAATTAGTTCTGAGACAACAAGGTGCAGAGCTGGATGAACACAGCAGGCCAAACAGCA
>NW_025982040.1:2354-5130 GCF_021869965.1 Rhincodon typus | reverse complement strand
CTCCTCCAGCTCCTCCACCCCTCCCTATCTCTGTCACCTCCTCCAGCTCCTCCACCCCTCCCTATCTCTGTCACCTCCTCCAGCCCCTACACCTCCTCCCTATCTCTGTCACCCCCTCCATCCCTTACACCCCTCCCTATCTCTGTCACCCCCTCCAGCCCCTACACCCCTTATTGTGGAGGTGTTAGCCTGTATAGGTGCTGTGTAAATGTCACCTCTCCACTCTACAGACCCGATCCCCTGCTCTCCAAGTCAGCGCTGCCCCCCCAACCCCTTACTCAACATCCGTGATGATTGGGAGCCCTGCCTGGCCTCAGTTCCCTTTTGAAAGCGCCTGGTTCCTCCTCGGTGGATTCGGGCCCACCCAAGTTCCCAGAAGAACAGCCGCAGCCAGGAGGGAGAGAGAGCAAGACAGTATCTGTCACTGCTGTAACCACACCCTCTCTGATCATTGCCAGGGACACAGACCCTTCGGAGGGGAAGTGGGGTGGGGAGGGGAAGGGAGGGAGAAATGATTTTTATTTGCATCCGTTCACAGGATGTGGGTGTCACGCACCAAGCCCAGCACATATTGCCCCATCCCTAATTGCGCTGAGGGCAGTTTAGAGTCAATCACATTGCTGTGGGTCTGGAGTCACGTGTAGGCCCAGACCAGGTAAGATGGATTCTTTTTCCCCCCTCAACAACAATTAGAGTTTCCTAGATTTGAACCTGGGTCTCTGGATTAATAGTCTAGCGAAAATATCACTAGGCCATCACCTCCCCTATCCACTCAGTCCCTCATATCACTGAAGGTATCAGTGAACAGACAAGTCTGGCTGAGGACCTGCTCCCACCTCCTACTTTATCCTCACTTTCCTTCACACAGCAGCTGATGAAATTTTTGACCAACTTCCAAATACAGTCATACAGCGTCGAAACAGACCCTTCGGCCCAACCAGACCATGCCAACCATGTTTCCCAAACTGAACTAGACCCACCTGCCTGCTCCTGGCCCACATCCCTCCGAACCTTTCCTATCGATGTACTTATCCAAATGTCTTTTAAACATTGTAACTGTACCCACATCCACCACTTCCTCTGGAAGTTCATTCCACACACGCTCCACCCTCTGTGTGAAAAATTTGCACCTTCAGGTCCCTTTTAAATCTTTCCCCTCTCACCATAAACCTATTCCATCTGGTTTTGGACTCCTCTACCCTGGGGAAAAAGATCTTGGCCATTCACCCTGTCCATGCCCCTCATGATTTTGTAAATCTCTATAATGTCACCCCTCAACCATCTACACCCCATTGAAATAGTCCAGTAACACCTTGGCAAATCTTTTCTGAACCCTCTCTAGGTTAATGAAATCCTTTCTATGACAGGGAGACCAGAACTGGACTCAGTACTCCAGAAGAAGCCTCAGTAATGTTGAGGTTGTACAGGACATGGTGTCCCAGCTCCTATACTCAAAGGTTTCAGCATTGAAGGCAAGCGTGCCAAATGCCTTCTTAACCACCCTGTCTACCTGTGACGCAAACTTCAAAGAATTACGTTCCTTCCCCCTTAAGTCCCTGTTCCAACATTTTCACTTCACAGTCCTTTCTTCCTCCCTTTTTCTCACACTGTCTCTCTCTCTCTCTGCACTGTCTCTCCCATCTCTCTGTTTGCTTCCCTCTTTCTGTTCTCTTTCTCTCTACCTCTATCTCGCTCTATGACTCTGTCCCTCACACTCTATCTCTCCCTCTCTCTGCCTCAGTCACAGTCTCACTCTCTTTCTGTCTTAGTCTCTAGCTCTCTCTCTCTCTCTTTCCCACCCTCTGCGTCTCCCTTTCTCTCAGTCTTTCATTCTGTCTTAGTCTCTCCCTCTTTCTCCCTTTTTGTCTCTCTCTTACACTCCCTCCTCGTCTCCCTGTCACCCTTCCTGACTCCCAGTCTCTGATTTGCCTCTGTCATCCTTCCCATTTGTCCTTCTTTGACCCAATAAAAACCAAAGCTTGGCCCCACCTGACCCCAGTTGATTTTCGTTGACCCTGCTGGAGCACCGTTGATCTTGGATGTCCCTGGTTGATGATGGGTTAATGTTGGTGAACTCTGTTGATTATGTTATCCTGACTTGACCCCGATTGATATTCGTTGACCTCAGTTGACCCCACATGACCTTCGATGACCCCGGTTGATCTCATTTGGCCTTAGTTTCACCTTCTTTGACCCTGGCTAACCTTGAATGATCCCACTTGACCCTATTTGACCACAGGTGATTCCAGACCCTGGTTGACCCCATTTGGCGTCCAGCCATGTGGACTGCACCACTCACCCACGGTTTCCTCTCTCCCACAGAAAATCGCGGAGCTGATCCAGGAACGCGAGCTTTGCCAGTTACACCACGGATCAGGAGCAGGGAATTGTGAGGAAGGGATGTATCACCGGGCCGGGGAGACCCGGCAACATCTAACTGTCCAACTCGCTGACTCAAAATCCAAACTACGGCGCCTTCGGCAGGAACTGTGAGTGTTACGGGGGACGGAGGGAGGGAGAGTGAGTGAGTGAGGGAGGAAGGTTGAGAGAGAGGGAGGGAATGAGGGATTGAGGGAGGGAGGGAATGAGAGAAAGGGTGGGAGAAAGAGGGAGTGAAGACAGCAAGTAAGAGTGATGGAGAGACAGAGTGAGGGACGGGGAGAGAGAGTGAGGGAGAGGGGAGGGGGAGGGGGAGAGTGGGGGTGAGAATAACAATCAGGGTCAAGTCGGGATAACATAATCAACAGAGTTCACCAACATTAACCCATCATCAACC
>NW_025982040.1:0-2110 GCF_021869965.1 Rhincodon typus | reverse complement strand
GAGAGTGTGAGGGAAGGAGGGAGGGAGGGAGAGTGTGAGGGAAGGAGGGAGGGAGGGAGAGTGTGAGGGAAGGAGGGAGGGAGGGAGAGTGTGAGGGAAGGAGGGAGGGAGGGAGAGTGTGAGGGAAGGAGGGAGGGAGGGAGAGTGTGAGGGAAGGAGGGAGGGAGGGAGAGTGTGAGGGAAGGAGGGAGGGAGGGAGAGTGTGAGGGAAGGAGGGAGGGAGGGAGAGTGTGAGGGAAGGAGGGAGGGAGGGAGAGTGTGAGGAAGGAAGGAAGTGAGTGAGGGAATGAGGGAGTGTGAGTGAGTCTGGGGGAGGGCGCGGTTCTGCAGTGTGGGACTCTGAGAGACCATGTGCGTTGCATCCCCAGGCAGGAGAAGAGTGAGGAGTTGGAGGACTGCAAACAGGAACTGGACGAACTGCAGCAGGATTGCAAACGGCTCCAGAAACAGGTACAATGGTCAGGCTCTGGGCATGTTCGGGGCCTCGCTACATCGACAGGGCAGCGGTAGGCCACTTGGCCCTTCCACTCCATACTAGGCTTTTGCTGTTCCACCCGAGAGCCCTCCCACCTTGTCACCTCCCCCCATCACCCTCTTCCCTTATCCCTTTCTCCCTCATGTGTTTATCCAGTTTCCCGCATGCACACACTGCCTTAAACTCACTGAGTCCTTTCCCCTTCCTGGGGGGAGTGAGACCCACAGTCCTCCCAAACCCCGGGGGGAGGATATTCCTCTTGGATTGCCCATAGAGTTGGTTAATGACTGTCTGATATTGATGGACTTTGTAGATTTGTCTTTCCCTGCTAGTGGAAACATCTTCTCTGTGTCCATCATATCAGAGGGCCCTGTTACATTTCCATAATGTCCATCAGCTCAGCTTCTCTGTTCTAGAGAAAAGATCTCTAGCTCGTTCAATCTTTCCTGATGGCTATAACAGATCATTTCGACCTTCTCTTCAAGATCCTTTTCTTTAATGTATAACGTGGAGACTAGGACTGGACTCTACAAATCCCAAACTAAATTCATAGCCACTCCTCCGTTCTTCAGTTCTGTCTCCCTGCAAACAAACTCAAGTTGTTATTTTAAAGACCTCATTAACCAGCACCCATATTTTGACCCATTTGTGAGTCTGTCCCCGACTGGTCTCCCCCTCGTTCTTGCAGCGATATTTCAACTGAAAAGGCTCATTTGCCAATTTCACACATAATTCAAATTGCGATCCCTCAGAATTCACCCTGCAATTTCTACACAACTCTAAATCAGCTCTGTACAACGTTCACAATTCCGCTGTACGGACTGTAAACCATTCTGCTAATTCTCCACTTGATCCTGAAAGACAGCACAGGGTTAGATACAGAGTAAAGCTCCCTCTACACTGTCCCTCATCAAACACTCCCAGGTCAGGGCCAGCACAGGGTTAGATACAGAGTAAAACTCCCTCTACACTGTCTCTCATCAAACACTCCCAAGACAGGGCCAGCACAGGGTTAGTTACAGAGTAAAGCTCCCTCTACACTGTCCCTACCAATCCCTCCCAGGACAGGAAGATTTATATGAGCTGTCACAGTGTAGGAATGAGATGTGGGTGATGTGGTTTCGATGTTTATTACAGTGTTAGGGATCTGCGGTGATCGTTGGCACCGCTGTCTTTCGGTTAGCACTGAGCAAACTTGGTTATAAACTGTTGCAGCATGTCATGCTGCCTGTGGTCCCAGTAAGATGGAGATGGAGACCTCTCGAGCCCTCTGTGATTGGCTGATAATATGCTAAGTGTTCCTCTTAAAGATGTATCACCTACCAGCCTCCCTTAAAATCCCTCAGCTGAGTTATTTGTCCCTCGCCTTCAGAACCGGGAGCTAGTCTTGGAGGCCCGAGCAGCCAGGACTTATCGGGATGAGGTGGACGTCCTCCGGGAGAAGGCCACCCGTGTGGACAGGCTCCAGAGTGAGGTGAAGGCCTACAAGGAACGTCTGAACAGCATTGAGTTCTACCGGGGCAAGGTGGAGGTAGGCTTCAATGAGGGGAAATTGGGGGTAGGCCTCAGTGAGGGAAAAGTGGGGATAGGCCTCACTGAGGGGAAATTCGGGGTGGGCCCGAGTGAGGGGAAAGG
>NW_025982039.1:555-5131 GCF_021869965.1 Rhincodon typus | reverse complement strand
ACTCAGGGATAGACTCTGATGGAGACACAGGTTTGGCAACTGTTTGCAAAATAAGGCCGTGAGGATTAAAACTGTGAGAAGACAGTAAATCAGGTGGAAGGAACATTTGATCGTAAAAAGTATGACAAGATCGCAGTTTTATGAATGAATGAAATGCGGTAATAGTAAACATAGCATGCTCGTAAGTGATCAGTAAAGTTATGAATGAATGAGAGTGCGAGAGTGGTAATATGGAGCGCTTGTGGATGCATTGGCAAAGAGGACCTTTAGTACAAAAGTAAAGAGGCTTGCACTAGTAATTATTTACCAAAATTCACTGGACTCTGGGGTGGTTCCCGCAGATCGGAAAACAGCCAATGTGACGCCACTGTCTAAAAAAGGAAGTAGACAAAAAGCCGGTAACTATAGGCCAGTTAGCTTAACTTCGGTTGTGGGGAAAATGCTAGAATCCATCATTAAGGAAGATAATAGCAAGACAACTGGATATAATTTGGCCCATTGTGAACACCTAGCATGGGTTCATGAAGGGCAGCTCATGTTTAACTAGCTTGGTGGAATTCTTTGAGGACATTACTTGCATGGTGGGCAATGGGGAACCTGGATGTCGTGTATCTGGATTTCCAGAAGGAATTTGACAAGGTGTCACACCAAAGGCTGCGACATAAGATAAAGTATTGGCATGGATTGAGGATGATTGACGAGTAGAAAATAAAGAGTACGGGTAAATGGGTGTTTTTCTGGTTGGCGGTCAGTGGCTAGTGGTGTGCCTCAAGGATCAGTGTTGGGACTGCAATTATTTATAATTTACATAGATGATTTGGAGTTGGGGACTAAGTATGGTGTGTCAAAAATTTGCAGATGACACTGAGATGAGCGGTAGAGCAAAGTGTGCAGAAGACACTGAAAGTCTGCAGAGGGATATATAGTCGAAGTGAGTGAGCAAAGGTCTGACAGATGGAGTAAAAAGTCGATAAATGTGAGGTTATCCATTTTTCTAGGAATAACAACAAAATGGACTACCGTTTAAATGGTAAAAAATTGCAGCATGCTGCTGTGCATAGGGACTTGGGTGTCCTTGTGCATGAATCGCTAAAAGTAATATTGCAGGTGCAGCAGGTAATTAAAAAGGCAAATAGAATTTTGTCTGTCATTGCTCGAGGGATGGAGTTTAAAAACAGGGAGGTAATGCTGCAGCTGTATAGGGTCCTGGTGAGGCCGCACCGAGAGTACTGTGTGCAGTTTTGGTCTCCTTACTTGAGAAGGGATATACTGGCACTGGACGGGGTGCAGAGGAGATTCACTCGGTTGATTCTCGATTTGAGAGAGTTGGAACATGAGGAGAGACTGAGTAGGCTGGGATTATACTCAATGGAATTCAGGAGAATGAGGGGAGATCTTATAGAAACATACAAGATTATGAAGGGAATAGATCAGTTGGAAGCAGGGAGGTTGTTTCCACTAGCAGGTGAAACTGGGACTCGTGGGCATAGCCTCAAAATAAAAGGAAGCAGATGTAGGACTGAGGACAGGAGGAACTTCTTCACCCAAAGGGTTGTGAATCTGTGGAATTCCCTGCCCAGTGAAGCGGTTGAAGCTACCTCGCTGAATGTTTTTAAGGCAAGGCTAGATAAATTTATGAACAGTAAAGGAATTAAGGTTTATGGTGAGCGGGCGGGAAAGTGGAGCTGAGTCTCAAAATGATCAGCCATAATCTTATTGAATAGCGGGGCATGTTCGAGGGGCCAGATGTCCTACTCCTGCTCTTAGTTCTTATGTTCTTATGTTATAATGTTATAGTGCCTCTCAAAAACCACAGAAAAGGATATTTTATGTTGATTGACTTTGCATTACTAAAGACGCGCTGGCCAGAAGTTCTGAGGAAGGATCACCTGACCCGAAACGGTTACTCTGTTTTTTTTCCTTCACAGATGCTGCCAGACTTGCTGAGGTTTTCCAGCAACTTTGTATTTTTTCCTGATTTGCAGCATCCGCAGTTCTTCGGGTTTTTACTGTTTGTTTCGGTATTTATTCACAGGGGGCTCTTTATTTATAGCTCGCTCTGTCTTTTAGGGTCTGTTTGTAAGGGGCCCTGTTTTACGGATAATTTACAGGTCGGCATGATGTTGGGGTGTATTGAGAGGTGCTCTGTGTTTTCGACTTTATTTAGAGGGAGCACTGTGTTTTACATTCTACTTCCGAGGGCATCTGTTTTAGAGGTCATTTAAAGGTGTCTGTGTATTTGAGGTTATAATTGCAGGCGGTTCTGTTTTAGGGATTATTTGAATTAAGCTCCTTGTTTTACTCGTTATTGAAAGGGGTCTCTGTCTGAGGGTTTGTTTACAGGCGTCTCTGAGCGTTTACTTACTGGAGGCACACAGTTTTAGGGAGGATTTGAAGGGTGCACTGTGTTTCAGGGTTTATTTACAAGGAGCTCTACATTTGACATGTAATTTACATGGGGCTCTGTCTTTTATTGTTTCTTACTGGGGGCTCCGTTTTACATTTTACTTCCTGAGGAACCTTTCTTAGGTTATATGTAAAGGGGTCTCTGTGCTTTACAGTGCAGTTACAGGGAGCTCCGTTTTTATCATTTGTTTAAATGAGGCTCTGCGTCGGAGATTATTTACAGAAAGCTTTGTGTTTCAGGCGTCATTGCATATAAACCCTAAACACAGACATCCCTGTAAATGAAGCTCTTTGTTTTAGGGTTTATTTACAGGGGGTTATGTGCCGGGGGCTCTGTGGTTTACATTTTACTTCATGAGGGACCTTTCTTCGGGTTTATTTAAAGGGTCTCTGTGCTTGACAGTGAACTTACAGGGGCCATTTTTTAACGTTTGTTTAAAAGAGTCTCTGCGTCGGAGATTATGTCCAGGAGGCATTGTGTTTCAAGGTTCATTTCCAGAGATGCCTGAGGTTTTGGGTGTACATACACGATGTTGTGTATTTTTGGGATTATTTATAGTGAGCTCCGTGTTTTACAGGTTGCTGAAAGGCGTCTCTGTTTTAGGGTTTGTTTGCAAGAGGCTGTTTATTTATAGGTAGCTTTGTCTTTTTAGGATTATTTGTAAGGGGCCCTGTCTTACGGATAATTTACAGATAGCTTGATGTTGGGATGAATTGACAGGTGCTCTGTGTTTTCGACTTTATTTAGAGGGAGTCCTTTGTTTTACATTCTACTACCGAGGTTACTGAAAGGCGTCTCTGTTTTAGGGTTTGTTTGCTCGAGGCTGTTTATTTATAGGTAGCTTCGTCTTTTTAGGGTTATTTGTAAGGGGCCCTGTCTTACGGATAATTTACAGGTGGGCTAAGTGTTGGGGTGTAATTAAAGGTGCTCAGTGTTTTCGGAAATATTTAGAAGTAGCCCTGTGTTTTACCTTATACTTCCTGGGCAATGTGTGTTAGAGTTCCTTTAAAAGGGTTTGTGTATTTGAGCGAATAATTACAGGTAGCTCCATTGTTGAAGTTTGTTTAAGTCGGACTCTGTGTTTTAGGTGTTATTTACAGTGAAGTCCGCGTCTTAGGAGTTATTGAAAAGGGTCTCTGTGTTTGAGGGACTCTGTGCAGTCGGCTCCGTGTTTGAGGGCCAGGAGTACGGCTGAAGCTGGGTTCGGTTTGAGCCTGAGTCTATGGTTAGTGCAGGATGAGGCGAGTATTAGGGCTGAGGGTTATAGTTTGGGTTAGGCTTTGAGCTGAAGTGAGGTTTCGGGCTTAAGCGAGGGTTAGCGTTAGGGCTGAATCTAGGGTTAAGGTTAGGGATATTTCTGAGAGTAGTTAGAAAGAAAGAAGCTCCGCATACCCAGAGCCGGAGTCTACAGGAGACTCGGGATGTATTAAAAGCTTAACAGGTCAAATAGTATTACAGATTCATATGATCCCATTACCAGGAGGCACGGCCACAGAACTGACCCGCTGACAATGAGGAATTTACCTGGTCCAGGCAAGTATTGAAGCACTGTCAGAGGAACAGAACTGCTGGAGAGCATTATAATCAGAGAGTCAACAGATCGCCTCATTGTAAGAGGATCAGAACTGAGGAAATGCCTCACATTTATAGGGTCTGTAATGAGGTAATGCAGCAGTACCAGAGGGTCAGAACTGTTGGGGTGCATTCTTGTGAGACTGTCAATACTGAGGTACTGTAATATTCTCAAGGGGTTAGACTTGTGGGAATGCCACACGATTGCAGCACTGTGACAATGTCAGACTGAGGCACTCCCTCATTGTCAAATCGTCAGTACCAGAGCTTCAGTACTGAAGCAGTGCCTCATTGTTAACTGGTCCGCGCTGAGGTATTGCAGCAGTGTCAGTGGGTCAGAACTGTGGGAGTGCATCAGTCATAGGGTCAAGACTGAGACTGAGCCTTACTCTAAATTCTTATTGGGGGAGTGCTCCATAACTAAATTACATAATTTTGAAAAGTGAGGCATCGGCTGAATGTGATCCTCTGACAATTGTGCACTCCTTCAGTACTGACACTACAACATAGAGGGACAGCCTCAAGCGTACCCTCTGACAACGAGGCATTCTCTCAGGACAATAATCTTTAATTATAAACTAATCTTTAATACTATTT
>NW_025982039.1:0-455 GCF_021869965.1 Rhincodon typus | reverse complement strand
TCTCAGGACAATAATCTTTAATTATAAACTAATCTTTAATACTATTTGACCTATTAAGTTTACAATACATCCCGAGTCTCCTGTAGAATACGCAGTTGCTCTCCCTCTGGTTCTGTCTCTGACTATGCGAAGCTGCTTTCTTTCTCGCTGCCCCCAGAAATAACCCAACCACAAACCTTAAGCCGAGATTCAGCCCTAACGCTAACCCTTGCGTAAGCTCTGAGCCTAACCTCAGGGCAAACCCTAACAGTAACTTTCGCGTCAGGCCGAACATAAACCATAACCCTCAGCCCCAGCGCTGACCCTAACGTCCCCTCACAAATAAACTTTGAAAAGATAGACGTACGTATAAATAACAGTCTCCGGTAAATAAACCCGATGACAGAGACGCCTTTCAGTAACCTGTAAAACACAGTTCACTATAAATAATCGCTAAAACACAGGGCATCGTGTAC
>NW_025982038.1:2472-5131 GCF_021869965.1 Rhincodon typus | reverse complement strand
GAACCTAACTTTGGACGCTGGTTGGACTAAAATGTTTTTTTCAGTGAGATAAGCACTTCAGAAATCCAAAATCGCAACTTCACCATCTGACTTAATTCTTAATGGTGTTTTGACTAACATGCTTATTTAACTCATATTAGCACTTCAGAATACCAATATCACACTCCACCAAAAATGTTAGTTTTTGATGTTGGTTTGAATGACATGCTTATTTCAGCGAGTTGAGCTCTTCAGAAGGCTAAAATCTCAAACTCACCATATGACACAACTTTTCATGCTTTTTGGTTTAAAATACTTATTTCAGCGAGTTAAGCTCTTCAGAACACCAGTACCTGAACTTCACCAAATGACTCCAGTCTTGATGATCGTTTGACCACCATGCACATTTCAGGGAGTTAAGCACGTCAGACGGCTAAAATCTCAACTTCAGCAGATGACACAACATTTGATGCTGGTTGTTTTAAAATACTTATTGCAGCGAGTTAAGCTCTTCAGAACACCAAAACCTGAACTTCACCAAATGACTCTCGTTTTGATGATGGTTTGACTAACATGTTTATTTGAGTGATATGAGCATTTCAGAATTCAAAAATCTCAACTTCACCAAATGACTCAATGTTTGATGTTGTTTTGACTAACGTGCTTGTTTCAGCGAGATAAGCATATCAGAAGACTGAAATTTCAACTTCACCAAAGGACAAAACTTTTGATGCTCGTTTGACTTAAATGCTTATTTCCGTCAGATGAGCACTACGGTAGTCAAAAATCTCAACTTTATCAAAAGACTTGATTCTTGATGCTGATTCGTCTAAAATGCTTATTTCGGTGAGTTAAGCACTCGACAACTAAAATCTGTTTTTAACCAAATGTCTCAATTTCTCAAGTTATTTAGACTAACATGCTTATTTGAGTGAGATAAGGACTTCAGAAGTCAAAAATTTCAACTTCACCAAATGACTAAACTTTTGATGTTGTTTTGAATAACATGCTTATTTCAGCGATTTAAGCTCTTCAGAAGATCAAAATCTCAACTTCACCAAATGACTCAAGTTTTGATGTTGGTTTGACTGACATGATTATTTGAGTAAGATAAGCACTTCAGAAATCAAAAATCTTAACTTCACAAAAGCACCTAACTTTGGACGCTGGTTGGACTAAAATGCTTTTTTCAGTGAGATAAGCACTTCAGAAATCAAAAATCGCAACTTCACCATCTGACTTAATTTTTGATGGTGTTTTGACTCGCATGCTTATTTAACTCAGATAAGCTCTTCAGAATACCAATATCTCACTCCACCAAAAATGTTAGTTTTTGATGTTGGTTTGAATGACATGCTTATTTCAGCGAGTTGAGCTCTTCAGAAGGCTAAAATCTCAACCTCACCAAATGACTAACTTTTGACGTTGTTTTGAATAACACGTTTATTTCAGCGAGGTAAGCAGTTCAGAAGGCAGAAATCTCAATATCACCGAATGATTTAATTTTTAATGCTATGTGAATTAAAATGCTTAAATCAAGGAGATAAGCAGTTCAGAAGGCAACAATCTGAACTTTGCCAAATAACTCAATTTTTGATGTTAGTTTGACGAACATGCTCACTTCAGCGAGTGAAACACTTCAGAAGATCAAAATCTCAACTTCGCCAAATGACACAACTTCTGATGTTGTTTTGACTAACGTGCTTATTTCAGCGAGATAAGCACAGCAGAAGACCAAAATGTCAACTTCAACAAGACACTCAACATGTTATGCTGTTTTGACAACATGCTTATTTCAATGAGATAAGCACTTCAGAAGACCAAAATCTGAACTTCAGTAAATGACTCAAATTTTGATGTTGGATTGACGAACCGGCTTCCTCCAGTGAAATAAGCACTTTAGAAGTGAAGAATTTCGACTTCACAAAATGACTCAACTTTTGATGCTGTTTTGACTGATATGCTTAATTCAGTGGGAAAAGCACTTCCTCCAGTGAAATAAGCACTTCAGAAGTCAAAAATCTTGACTTCACCACATGACTCGACTTTTCATGTTGTATTGAGTCACATGCATGTTTGAGTGAGATGAGTCTTCTGCTCTGCTTATCTCACTGAAATAAGCACGTTAGTCAAAACAACATCAGAAGTTGTGTCAAGTGGTGAAGTTGAGATTTTGATCTTCTGAAGTACTTAACTCGCTGAAATGAACATGCTGGTAAAACTAACATCAAAAATTGAGTCATTTGGTAAAGTTCAGATTTTTGACTTCTGAAATGCTTATCTCACTCAAATAAGCAAGTTAGTCAAACCATCATCAAAACTCGAGTCATTTGGTGAAGTTCAGGTTTTGGTGTTCTGAAGAGCTTAACTCGCTGAAATAAACATTTGAAAACAACCAGCATCAAAAGTTGTGTCATTTGGTGAATTTGAGATTTTAGCCTTCTGAAATTCTTCGATCGCTGAAATAAGCATGTTAGACAAACAAACATCAACAATTCAGACATTTGGTGAAGTTCAGATTTTTGTGTTCTGAAACGCATATGTCGCTGAAATAAGCATTTTAATCCAACCAGGATTAAAAATTAAAATACATGGTGTAGTTGAGATTTTTGCCTTCTGAATTGTTTAACCCGCTGAAATAAGCATGTTATTCAAAACAACATCAAAAGTTGAATCATTT
>NW_025982038.1:1854-2372 GCF_021869965.1 Rhincodon typus | reverse complement strand
CAAATGATCATGTTAGTCAAACCAACACCAAAACTTGCGTCATTTGGTAAAGTTCAGATTTGGTCTCTGAAGTGTTTATCTGCGTGAAATAAGCATCTTAGCCAAAACAGCATCAAAAGTTTGGTCCTTTGGTGAAGTTGAGATTTTTGTTTTCTGAAGCTCTTAACTCGCTGAAATATGCATTTTAAACCAACCAGCAACAAAAGTTGTGTCAATTGCTGAAGGTGAGATTTTAGCCTGATGAAGTGCTTAACTCGCTGAAATAAGCATGTCAGTCAAAACAACATCAAAAGATGAGTCATTTGGTGAATTTGAGATTTTTGACTTCTGAAATGCTTCTCTCAATCAAATAAGCATGTTAGTCAAACCATCATCAAAACTACAACCATTTGGTGAAGTTCAGATTTTCGTCTTCTGAAGTGCCTGTCTGAGTGAAATAAGCATGTTAGTCAAAACAGCATAATAAATTAAGTCATTTAGTGAAGTTGAGATTTTTGACTTCTGAAGTGCTGATCTCA
>NW_025982038.1:476-1754 GCF_021869965.1 Rhincodon typus | reverse complement strand
TCTTCTGAAGTGCCGATCTGAGTGAAATAAGCATGTTAGTCAAAACAGCATAATAAATTAAGTCATTTCGTGAAGTTGAGATTTTTGACTTCTGAAGTGCTTATCTCACTGAAATAAGCATTTTAGTCATACCAGCATCAAAAGTTGAGTGTTTTGGCAAAGTTGCGATGTTGGTATTCTGATATGTTTATCTAACTGAAATAAGAACGTTCGTCAAAACAAAATAAAAATTTGAGTCATTTGGTGAAGTTCAGATTTATGTCGACTGAAATGCTGAACTTGCTGAAATAAGCTTTTTAATCCAACCAGCATCAAAAATTAAGTCATTCGGTGAAGTTGAGATTTTGGTCTTCTGAAGTGTTTATCTCACTGAAGTAAGCAAGTTGTCAAAACAGCATAAAAAGTTGAGTGCCTTGTTCAAGTTGAGATTTTTGTCTTCTGCTATGCTGATCTCGCTGAAATAAGCACGTCAGTCAAAACAACATCAAAAGTTGAGTCATTTGGGGAAGTTGAGATTTTGATCTTCCGAAGTGCTTAACTCGCTGAATTAACCATTTTAATTTAATCAGCATCAAAAGTTAGGTCATCTGGTGAAGTTGAGATTTCAGTCTTTGATATGCTTATCTCGCGGAAATAAGTACATTAGTCAAAACAACATCGAAAGTTGAGTCATTTGGTGAAGTTCAGATTTTTAATTTTTGAAGTGCTTATGTCACTGAAATAAGCATGTCATTCAAACCAACATCAAAAAGTAACTCATTTGGTGAAGTTCAGATATTGGATTTCTGATGTGCTTATCTGAGTGAAATAAGCGTTTTAGTCAAAACAGCATCAAAAATTAAGTCATTTGTAGACGTTGACATTTTTGACTTCTGAAGTGCTTAAATCGCTGAAATAAGCATGTTAGTCCACCCAACATCAAATCTTGAGTCATTTGGTGAAGTTCAGACTTTGGTTTTCTGAAGTGCTTAGCTCACTGAATTAAACATGTTAGTCAAAACAGCATTAAAAATTAAGTCATTTGTTGAAGTTGAGATTTTTGATTTCTGAAGTGCTTATCTCATTCAAGGAAGCATGTTAATCTAACCAAAATCAAAACTTGAGTCATTTGGTGAAATTCTTATTTTGGCCTTCTGAAGTGCTTATCTCACTCAAATATGCATGTTACTCAAAACAACATCAAAAGTTGAGTCACTTGGTGCCGTCGAGATTCTTCACTTCTGAAGTGCTCATTTCACTGGAGGAAGCCTGTCAGTCAATCCAACATCAAAATTTGAG
>NW_025982038.1:0-376 GCF_021869965.1 Rhincodon typus | reverse complement strand
CTGAAATAAGCACGACAGTCAAAACAACATCAAAAGTTGTGTCATTTGGTGAACTTGAGATTTTGGTTTTCTGAAGGGCTTATCTCAATGAAATAAGCATGTCAGCTAAATCAACATCAAAAACTAACTCTTTTGGTGAAGTTCAGATATTACTCTTGGGATGTCCTGATCTGAGTGAGATAAGCATGTTAGTCAAAACAGCATCAAAAATTAAGTCGTTTGTTGACGTTGAGATTTTTGACTTCTGAAGTGCTGAAATCGCTGAAATAAGCATGCTATTCAACCCAACATCAACATTTGAGTCATTTGGTGAAGTTGAGATTTTGTTCTTCTGACGTGCATACCTCATGAAATACGCATGTCAATCAAAGCAACT
>NW_025982037.1:0-5131 GCF_021869965.1 Rhincodon typus | reverse complement strand
GCACGTTAGTCAAAACAACATCAAAAGTTGAGTCATTTAGTGAAGTTGAGATTTTCGATTTCTGAAGTGCTTATCTCACTGAAATAAGCATGTTAGTCAAACCAACATCAAAACTTGAGTCATTTGATGAAGTTCAGATTTTGGTTTTCGGAAGTGCGTAACTCGCTGAAATAAACACGTTAGTCAAAACAACATTAAAAATTAAGGCATTTTGTGGAGTTGAGATTTTTGACGTCAGCAGTGCTTATCTCACTCAAATAAGCATAAACATCAAAACGTGAGTAATTTGTTGAAGTTCAGATTTTGGTCTTCTGAAGTGCTTATCTGAATAAAATAAGCATGTTAGTCAAAACAGCAAAAAAAAACAGCATCTAAACTTGAGTTTCTTGTTGAAGTTGAGATTTTGGTCTTCTGCTATGCTTATCTCGCTGAAATAAGCACGTTAGTCAAAACAATACCAAATGTTGTGGCAGTTGGTGAAGAAGAGATTTTGTTCTTCTGAAGTGCTTAACTCGCTGAAATGAGCATGTTAGTCAAACGAACATCAAAAATTGTGCCCTTTGATGAAGTTCAGTTATTCATCTTCTGAAGTGCCTACCTCAGCATTTTAGTCTGACCAGAATCAAAAATCAAGTCATTTTTTGAAGTTCAGATTTTTGACAACTAAGTTGGTCAACTCGCTGAAATAAGCATTTTAATTTAACCAGCATCAAAAGTTAGGTCATCTGGTGAAGTTGAGATTTCTGATTTCTGAAGTGCCTTACTCACTGAAATAAGCATGTTAGTCAAACCATCATCAAAACTAGAGTCATTTGGTGAAGTTCACGTTTTGGTGTTCTGAAGAGCTTAACTCGCTGAAATAAGCATTTTAAACCAACCAGCATCAAAAGTTGAGTCATTTGGTGAAGTTGAGATTTTGATCCTCTGAAGTGCTTACCTCACTGAACAGGAATTTTTGTCCAATCAGCATCAAAAGTTAGGTCCTTTTGTGGAGTTGAGATTTTAGTCTTCAGACAGTCTTGTCTCGCGTAAATAAGCATTTTAATGAAACCTGCATCAAAAGTTGAGTGTCTTGGTGAAAATGAGATTTTGTCTTCTGATATGCTTATCTTTCTGAAATAAGCACGTTAGTCAAAACAACATCAAAAATTGAGTCATTTGGGGAAGTTGAGATTTTGACCTTCTGAAGTGATTAACTCGCTGAAATAAGCATGTTACTCAAACGAACATAAAAAAATTGTGCCATTTGATGAAGTTCAGATATTAATGTTCTGGAGTGCTTACCTCGCTGAAATAAGCATTTTCGTCTGACCAGAATAAAAAATCAAGTCATTTGGTGAAGTTCAGATTTTTGGCTTCTGAGGAGCTTAACTCGCTGAAATAAGCATTTTAATTTCACCAGCATCAAAAGTTAGGTCTTCTGTGAAGTTGAGATTTTAGTCTTCTGGTATGCTTATCTCGCTGAAGTAAGCACGTTAATCAAAACAACTTCAAAAGTTGAGTCATTTAGTGAAGTTGAGATTTTTGATTTCTGAAGTACTTATCTCACTGAAATAAGCATGTTAGTCAAACCAACATCAAAACTTGAGTCATTTGGTGAAGTTCAGATTTTGGTCTACTGAAGAGCTTAACGTGCTGAAATAAGCATTTTATTCGAACCAGCATCAAAAGTTGAGTCATTTGGTGAAGTTGAGATCTTAGCTTTCTGAAGTGTTTAAATCGCTGAAATAAACATGTTAGTCAAAGCAACATCAAAACTTGAGTCATTTGGTGAAGTTCAGATTTTGGTTTTCGGAAGTGCTTATCTTACTGAAATAAGCATGTTAGTCAAAACAGCATTAAAAATTAAGGCATTTTGTGGAGTTGAGATTTTTGACATCAGCAGTGCTTATCTCACTCAAATAAGCATGCTCGTCTATCGAACATCAAAACTTGAGTTATTTGTTGATGTTCAGATTTTGGTCTTCTGAAGTGCTTATCTGAATGAAATAAGCATGTTAGTCAAAACAACATTAAAAATTAAGTCATTTGGTGAAGTTTAGATTTTGGTCTTCTGAAGTGCTTTTACCACTGAAATAAGCATGTTAGTCAAAACAGCATCTAAAGTTGAGTTTCTTGTTGAAGTAGAGATTTTGGTCTTCTGCTATCCTGATCTCGCTGAAATGAGCATGTTTGTCAAACCAACATCAAAAATTGAGTCATTTGGTGAAGTTCAAATTCATGTCTACTGATGTGCTTAACTCGCTGAAATAAGCATTTTAATGCAACCAGCATCAAATATTAAGTCATTTGGTGAAGTTGAGATTTTTGCCTTCAGAAGTGCTTATCTCACTCAAATATGCATGTTAATCAAAACAACACCAAAAGTTGAGTCATTTGGTGCAGTTGAGATTTCGATCTTCTGACCTGCTAATCTCAAAGAAATCAACATGTTATTCAAACCAACATAAAAAAACCGACTCATTTGCTGAATTTGTGATATTGGTCTTCCGATGTGTTTATCTGAGTGAAATAAGCATGTTCGTCGAAACAGCATCAATAATTAAGTCATTTGATGAAGTTGAGATTTTTGAATTCTGAAGTCCTTATCTCACTCAAATAAGCATGTCAGTGAAACAAACATCGAAATGTGAGTCATTTTGTGAATTTCAGATTTTGGACATGGGAAGTGGTTAACTCGCTGAAAGAAGCATTTTAATCCAACCAACATCAAAAGTTGCGTCATTTGGTGAAGTCGAGATTTTGGCCTTCTGAAGATCTTAACCCACTGAAATAAGCATGTTAGTCAAAACAACATCAAAAGTTGAGTCATTTGGTGAAGTCGAGATTTTGGCCTTCTGAAGATCTTAACCCACTGAAATAAGCATGTCAGTCAAAATAACATCAAAAATTGAGTCATTTGGTGAAGTTGAGATATTGATCTTCTGACGTGCTTATCTCAATGAAATAAGCATGTCAGTCAAACCAACATCAAAAAATAACTGATTTGGTGAAGTTCAGATATTGGTCTTCTGATGTGCTTATCTGAGTGAAATGAGCATCTTAGTCAAAACAGCATCAAAAATTAAGTCAATTGTAGACAATGAGATGTTTGACTTCTGAAGTGCTTAAATCGCTGAAATAAGCATGTTCGTCAAACCTGCAACAAAACTTGAGTCATTTGGTGAAGTTCAGATTTTTGTTTTCTGAAGTGCTTATCTTACTGAAATAAGCATGTTTGTCAAAACAGCATTAAAAATTAAGTCATTTGGTGAAGTTGAGATTTTCGACTTATGAAGTGCTTATCTCACTAAAGTAAGCATGTTAGTCCAACCAACATCAAAGCTTGAGTCATTTGGTGAAGATCTTATTTTGGCCGTCTGAATTCCTTATCTCACTCAAATATGCACGTTAATCAAAACAACATCAAAAGTTGAGTCATTTATCGATGTTGAGATTTTTGACTTCTGAAGTGCTTGTCTCACTGAAATAAGCATTTTACTCAAATCAGCATCAAAACTTGAGTCATTTGGTGAAGTTCAGATTTTGGTCTTCTGATATGCTTATTCAACTGAAATAAGAACGTTAGTCAAAACAACATCAACAATTGAGTCATTTGGTGAAATTCAGATTTATGTCGACTGAAGTGCTTAACTCGCTGAAATGAGCATGTTTTTCAAACTAACATAAAAAAGTGAGTCATTTGGTGAAGTTCAGATTTTTGTCTTCTGAAATGTTTATCTCGCTGAAATAAGAATTTTAATCCAACCCGCAGTAAAAATTAAATCATTTGGTGAAGTTGGTATTTTTGCCTTCTGATCTGCTTAACTCGCTGAAATAAGCATGTTATTCAAAACAACATCCAAAGTTGAATCATCTGGTGAAGTTGAGATTTTTGACTTCTGAAGTGCTTATCTGACTGTAATAAGCATGTTCGTCAAAACAGCCTCAAAAGTTGAGTCATTTTGTGAAGTTGACATTTTGATCTTCTGAAGTGCTTACCTCATGAAATACGCATGTCATTCAAACCAACATCAAAAACTAACATTTTTGGTGAAGTGAGATATTGGTCTTCTGAAGTTCTCATCTGAGTGAAATAAGCATGATAGTCAAAACAGCATCAAAAATTAAGTCAGATGGTGAAGTTGAGATTTTTGATTTCTGAAGTGCTGATCTCACTCAAATAAGCATGTTAGTCCAACCAAAATAAAAACTTGAGCAAGTTTGTGTCGTTCAGATTTTGTATCGTTCAGGTAGTCAGTATTGTCCGAGCTTCAGTACTGAAGCAGTGCCTCATTGTCAAATGGTCCGCACTGAGGTATTGCAGCAGAGTCAGTGGGTCAGAACTTTGGGAATGTATCAGTCGTAGGGTCAAGACTGAGGCTGATCCTTATTCTAAATTCTTACTGGGGGAGTGCGACATAACTAAATTACATAATTTTTAAAAATGAGGCATCGGCTGAATGTGATCCTCTGACAATTGCGCACTCCTTCAGTACTGACACTACAACATAGAGGGACAGCCTCAAGCGGAACTTCTGACAATGAGGCATTCTCTCAGGACAATAATCTTTAATTGTAAACTAATCTGTAATATTATTTGACCTGTTAAGTTCAAAATACTTCCCGTGTCTCCTGTAGAATACGCAGTTGCTCTCACTCTCGCTCTTCCTCTGGGTATGCGAAGCTGCTTTCTTCCACACTACCCTCAGAAATAACGCTAGCCGTAACCCTCACCCTAGATTCAGCCCAAACGCTAACCCTCATGTGAACCCTAAGTCCAACCTCAGCCCAAATCCTAACCTCAGTCTTAACCCAAACCGTAACCCTCAGTTCCAACGCTGACCCTAACCTCACCTCTAACTCGAACCTCAGCCCTCACAGCTACCCTCAGCCCTATAACGCAAGCCTCATCCGTACACTAACCATAGCCTGAGTCCCTAACCGAACCTAGTTTCAGACCGACTACGAACCGAAGACACAGAGCCTCCAGTACAGAAACCCGAAGGCACACAGCCCCCGTACAGAAACCCGAAGACAGAGACCCCTTTCAATTAACTGTAAAACACGGAGCTCACTATAAATAATGCCTAAAACATAGACATCCCTGTAAATGAACCATGAAACACAAAGCCTTCTGTAAGTAATCTCC
>NW_025982036.1:0-5131 GCF_021869965.1 Rhincodon typus | reverse complement strand
CTTCCTGCAAAAATGCTATCCCCTATTCCCAATTCCTTCGCCTCCGCTGCATCTGCTCCCAGGATGAGGCATTCCACTCCCGCACATCTCAGTTGTCCTCGTTTTTCAAGGACCGTAACTTCCCCCCCTCAGTGGTCGAGAACGACCTCAACCGTGTCTCCCACATCTCCCGCAACTCATCCCGCACACCCCGTCCACACAATAAGAATCAAAAAAGAATCCCCCTTGTCCTCACGTACCACTCCATCAACCTCTGGATCCAACGCATCATCCTCCGACCCTTCCGCCATCTGCAATCCGACCCCACCACCAAAGACATCTTTCCCTCCCCACCCTTATCTGCTTTCCGGAGGGACCACTCTCTCCATGACTCCCTTGTCCACTCCACACTCCCCTCCAGCTCCACCACACCCGGCACTTTTCCCTGCAACCGCAGGAAGTGCTACACCTGCCCCCATACCTCCTCCCTCACCCCCATCCCAGGCCCCAAGAACACTTTCCACATCAAGCAGATGTTCACCTGCACATCTGCCAATGCGGTATACTACATCTGCTGTACCCGGTGTGGCTTCCTCTACATCAGGGAAACCAACTGGAGGCTCGGGGACCGCTTTGCAGAACACCTACGCTCGGTTCGCAATAAACAACTGCACCTCCCAGTCGCGAACCATTTCAACTCCCCCTCCCAATCCTCAGACGACATGTCCATCCTGGGCCTCCTGCAGTGCCACAACGATGCCACCCGAAGGTTGCAGGAACAGCAACTCATATTCCACTTGGGAACCCTGCAGCCCAATGGTATCAATGTGGATTTCACAAGTTTCAAAATCTCCCCTCCCCCTACCGCATCCCAAAACCAGTCCAGCTCGTCTCTGCCTCCCTAACCTGTTCTTCCTCCCACCTATCCCCTCCTCCCACCTCAAGCCGCACCTCCATCTCCTACCGACTAACCTCATCCCGCCCCCTTGACCTGTCCGTCCTCCCTGGACTGACCTATCCCGTCCCTAACTCCCCACCTACACTCACCTTTACTGGCCCCATCCCCGCCTCTTCGACCTGTTTGTTTCCTCTCCACCTATCCTCTTCTCTATCCATCTTCTATCCGCCTCCTACTCTCTCCCTATTTATTTCAGAACCCCCTTCCCCTCCCCCTTTTCTGATGAAGGGTCTAGGCCCGAAATGTCAGCGTTTCTGCTCCTATGATGCTGCTTGTCCTGCTGTGTTCATCCAGCCCTGCACCTTGTTGTCTCGGATTCACCAGCATCTGCAGTTCCTACTATCTCCCATACCAAATACCTTCTTCATTACCCTATCTATCTGCGACTCCACTTTCAAGGAACTATGAACCTGCACTCCAAGGTCTCTTTGTTCTTTCTTTATCCTTCATTTTTTAGTTTACTTTCTTTTTAGGATAAAGAACTGAACCTAGCCAAAGCAGATGGAGTTCATCAGTAGTGTCAGTTCCTAAACTGGATGCATAAACCACATTCCGTATAGATTGCAGAAAAATATAGTCAGGAAACAGAACCACAGCTGGTTCGAAGATGAGTCAGGAGTAGTGGAGCCAGAAGATACTTCTGAGAAACTAAACCAATACCAGAGGAAATACTGTACCACAGAAAAGGAGACTTTGGGATTATTACTTATACTTCAGCACTCTGAAGTCTATGTCCAACACAGAAACACTAATCTTTACTGACCATAGTCCACTGGCATTCTTTTAAAAAGTTTAGAACTTGAAATGAGAAACTATTCGGATTGAGTCTAATGTTTTAATCATTTAATGAAAGAGTTATCTACATACCTGGAAATGGTAACATGATCACAGATGCATTGTCCTGAATGTAAAAAAGGAGGAAGAAGGCAGCTCACCACCACCTTCTCAGGGGCAACTAGGGACTGGCAAGAAATGCTGGCCCAGCTAGTGACACCCATGTCCCACAAAAAATGAATAGAAAAGAAGATGATGGAGAAAATTCCAGTTTTACGAAATGCTGAAAATTTGCATACTTTGCATAAGACGGGAAAGAATGAATCGGAGTCTTGTATTTTGCTTTTTGTGTGTCACATACTTTTGGTGAAATACATTTTTGAAATGGTGTTTCATCTCTTAGAAGGGTGGAGACATGTAAAGACCATATCTTTTTACTTTTCTATATTTTTGATTTATGGACCGAAATGGGAATAGGATAGTGCTGCAAAACCAAGAATGCTTAAAGGATTTGCTGTACTTTTAAAAACAAATCACTGGAACTCAATGAGAGTTATGCTTACACTGCTGCTTTGATAAGCAATGGGAGGGTGGGGTTGTAGCCTTCCTTGCTGAGCCTGCTCGGTAACATCAAAGGTCAAAGAACAAACAAAATTACAGCACAGGAACAGGCCCTTCAGCCCTCCAAGCCTGCGCCGATCCAGATCCTCTATCTAAACCTGTTGCCTATTTTCCAAGGATCTATATCCCTCTACTCCCTGCCCATTCACGTATCTGTCTAGATACATCTTAAATGATGCTATCATGCATCGTCAGTGTGCCTCCGGTGAAACATTGGTGTTCTGTCCCGCTTGTTATTTATATGCCTCGGTTTGCTGGAGTAGTTGGCATCACTTCTGGTTCTGTAAACCGAAACATATAAATAACAAACAGGACAGAACATCGACGCTTCACGTTTGGCTTCAAGACTGGTAGTCTGACCAATCAAATTGCATCCAGAACATAACGCCTGGCACTTACCTTTAAAATAAAAAAAATCAGGGTCCATGCTGTCTTAATATATTTTGAGGGGATTTGGTCTGGTCCATAATAATGTTGAGAGCACGCGAGGCACACTGACAATGTTACCTAGCAGGATGACGAAACGCCTGCAATCAAATACAGCGGCTCAGCAAGCAAGTCTACAACCTCATCCACAACCCAAGCTACAAATCTTCTGAAAAATGGGGAAGGCATTTTGAGACCCAACAGTATCATGGGTATATTTTGTGACAATACTATGCCTTTTTAAGAGTTGTATTTGGTTCTGCTTTTTTTTTGTCTTAAAACATCTCTTCAGAGGTACTGAGCTGTCAATTGAATCCAATAAAATAAACTGCTTGTGAAGCCTTGGCATTTTTTATTTAAAAAGGTTGGAACAATAGAAACAGCCTGAATCAGTGGGGTCAAGCTCCCACATAAACAGTATTTTTAGTTTTAGTTTTCCAGTAGCTGTTGCTGGGGTCTTGAAATTGAGTTTGGAAGCTGCGGTACATCTCTCCCTGCTACTGAGATTTCTCTTGATGCTTTTCCTCCTGGACTGAAGAATTGCCTGTGAGACAATCTGTTTTATAGAACTTGCCTTTATCAAGGTTGTGTTTATATAGTAACATTCCATTGGAACAGTTGCTGTTTACTGTTAAATAATCTTTTATTCTGTTAAGTTGTTATTCCATTTTAACTATAGTGTATGAATAAAGTGTGTTTTGCTTCAAGACTGGTAGTCTGACCAATCAAATTGCATCCAGAACATAACGCCTGGCACTTACCTTTAAAATAAGAAAACATTAGGGTCCATGCTGTCTTAATATATTTGAGGGGATTTGGTCTGGTCCATAACAATGTTGAGAGGAAGCTTTGCCCGAAGATGGAGTGCTGATTGAACCAGTTGCAGAGGCCAGGAGTTGTCAGCATGATGACAACTCTGGTTTGAGGGCAGTGAACAGTTTGTGTGTAAACAATCCAGAGGAAGGTATTCTCCAAATTACAGGAGACAGCAATTTTTTTTTCTCTCTTTCCCCCTGCAGTGAAGTACTGCAAGAAGTGAATAATCCTCATTCGCTCCCACCATTTGCTGTCCCCTATGGCCCCTAGTCAGTGACTGAGAAAGTGGCCAATTAGTAGTTGACACTCTATTCCACCCAACATCTTCAGTGAAGAATTGGGACATGAAGTTTGGAGAAGGACTTGGAGGAAGCAAAAGGGTCAGCTCATTGAATTCTATGGACTGGTGCTATTCAACTGTGTTTGCCCAATACTTCTTTTCTCCACAAAAACAGAAATTGCTGAAAATCTCAGCAGGTCTGACAACATCTGTGGAGAGAAATCAGGGTTAACGTTTCAGGTTCAGTGACCCTTCCTCAGAACTAATGATAGCAGTAGAAAGAGGCTTGGGAGGGAGGAGGGTAACTTCTTCAGGGTAGGCATCCTTAGAAGAAGGGTTTAGGCCCGAAACGTCAGCCTTCCTGTCCTCTGATGCTGCTTGGCCTGCTGTGTTCATCCAGCTCTACATCTTGTTATAGCAGTAGAAAGTTGGTTTTAATGCAGAAGATGATAAGGTGGGGGAAGAGAGTAAGGAGTGAATGATAGCTGGAGATAAACAACAAAGAGAGAGAGAGAAAAACATTTGGATAAAGGAGTGGATAATGATCAGCCGAGGAGAATGAATGTCTCCATTATCAGCCAATTAGTGGCTAACAATGGGTAGTGTGTAATAGCAGACCATGTGGTAACAAGGCCTGCGGATTGGGGTAAGGACATGGGAGGAGGTGCATCAAACCTTAAAACTGTTGAACTCAGTATTGAGTCCAGGAGCCTGCAGAGTTCCCAAGCAGAAAATACTGGATCCCTGCAGCAAGCCTGAGACAGATGTTGGCCAGGATACATGGTGGTGTGTTCAAGTGGCAGGCAACTGAAGGTCAGTCTTTTTTTGTGGACAGAACATAGATGTTCTGCGAAGCGGTGACCCAGTCTACGCTTCATTTTCCCCAATGTAGAGGAGACCACACTGTGAGCAGTGAATGCAGTAGGCTACATTGTGGGAAATGCAGGTGAAGTGTTGCGTCACCTGGAAAGTATGTTTGGGCCTTTGGATACTGGGGAGGGAGGAGGTAAATGGGCACCTTCGGTGCTTGCAGGGGAAGGTGCTGTGGGGCTGTTTGGTCGGGGGTGGGGGGATGGTGAGAATGAAGGAGGAATGGATCAGGCTGTCCTGGATGGAGCGGCCCTTGCAGAAGGCTGACAAGGGAGGCGAGGGGAATATGTGTCTGGTGGTAGTGGAAGAACAACACCTCATTTTCCACTAAGGAACTCTGCAGTCTTCTGGACTCAATATCGAGTTCGAGACAACAAGGTGCAGGGCTGGATGAACACAGCAGGCCA
>NW_025982035.1:4894-5131 GCF_021869965.1 Rhincodon typus | reverse complement strand
GTGGGTGGAGCCACATGCTCAGGGGCGGTGTCTCCGGTGTCAGTGGGCGGGGTTCTGTCGGTAATGGCCGAGCTGCTCCTGCTCCCTGCTGATGCTGGGGACCGGGATTTCCAGCGCTGCCGTCTTGGGCCACAGGCCTTAGCTGCTCTAGGCCTTAGCCTGGGCTCACCACTGCGGGTCTGTTTACCGGGTGGCTCAGCTCTGTGCTCCGCCTGGCCACGGGCGGACCGGGCCGAG
>NW_025982035.1:0-4794 GCF_021869965.1 Rhincodon typus | reverse complement strand
GACATGTCCATCCTGGGCCTCCTGCAGTGCCACAACGATGCCACCCGAAGGTTGCAGGAACAGCAACTCATATTCCGCTTGGGAACCCTGCAGCCCAATGGTATCAATGTGGATTTCACAGGTTTCAAAATCTCCCCTCCCCCTACCGCATCCCAAAACCAGCCCAGCTCGTCCCCGCCTCCCTAACCTGTTTTTCCTCCCACCTATCCCCTCCTCCCACCTCAAGCCGCACCCCCATTTCCTACCTACTAACCTCATCCCGCCCCCTTGACCTGTCCGTCCTCCCTGGACTGACCTATCCCCTCCCTACCTCCCCACCTACACTCACCTTTACTGGCTCCATCCCCGCCTCTTTGACCTGTCTGTTTCCTCTCCACCTATCCTCTCCTCTATCCATCTTCTATCCACCTCCCCCTCTCTCCCGATTTATTTCAGAACCCCTTCCCCTCCCCCATTTCTGATGAAGGGTCTCGGCCTGAAACGTCAGCCTTCCTGCTCCTCTGATGCTGCTTGGCCTGCTGTGTTCATCCAGCTCTGCACCTTGTTGTCTCAGTTTGTTTTCTTTATTCCTTCATGGGATGAGGGCATCTCTGGCTAGGCCAGCATTCATTGCCCAGATGGCAGTCAAGAGTCAACCAAGTTGCTGTGGATCTGTAGTGACATAGGCCAGACCAGGTAAGGATTGCAGTTTCCTTTCATACCATAGTGACTCACTGGGTGAAAAGGCTTTTCCTTGAATCACGCTTGCTTCATTTGCACATCACTTTAAATCTATGTCCTCTTCTTACATTCTCTTTTATGAATGGAAACAGCTTCATCCAACTTACTCTGTCCAGCTCCCTGATGATTTTGAAAACCTCAATCAGATCTCCTCTCAGCCTTTTTCTCTCCAAGGAAAACAGTCCCCACTTCTTCAATCCATTCTCATTACTGAAGTTTCTGATTTCTGGAACCATTTTTGTAAACTGTTTCTACACTCTCTCCAATGCTTTCACATCCTTCCTATAATGAGGTGCCCAGAACTGTACACAATATTCCAGCTGAGGTCTGACAAGCATTTTATACAAGTTCAACATTACCTCTTTGTTCCTCACTGATGACATGTGGGTGTCATTGGCTGGACCAGCATTTATTGCCCCTCCCTAGTTGCCTTTGAGAAAGTGGTGGTGAAGGGCTTTCTTGAACCGCTGTAGTCCATGAGCTGTAGGTGGATCCACAATGCACTTCAGGAGGGAATTCAAGGATTTTGATCGCTGCTCCTGTACTCAATGCCCCTACTAATAAAGCCGAGGACACTGTATGCTTTCTTAACTGCTCTCTCCATCCATCCTGCCATTTTCAATGACCTGTGCACATATCCATCCAGTCTTCTCAGCTCCTGCATGCCTCTTAGAATTTAACCCCTGTTTTTTAATGTCTCTCAACGTTCTTCTGACCAAAGTTCATCACCTCCCAATTCTCAGCGTTGAACCTCATTTGCCATCTACCTGCTTACTCTACTAGCTTGTCAATGTCCTTTTATTGTTCACACTTCCCTCCTCACAGTTTACAATTCTTTCAAGTTTAGTGTCTTCTGCAAACTTTGAAATTGTCCCATGCACACCAAGGTCCAGATCATTAATATAGATCAGGAAAAGTAAGGATCCCAGTGCTGGTGAACTCCATGTCAAACCTTCCTCCAGCCTGAAAAATATCCATTGACCATTACTGTTTTCTGTCACTCCATGAGTATCCATGTTGCTGCTGTTCCTTTTACACCATAACCTATAACTTTCCTCACAAGTCTGCTGTGTGGCAATGTATTAAATACCTTCTAGAAATCCATGTAAGTACATCAATAGTGTTACCATCATGAAGCCTTTCTGTTACCTCTTCAAAAACCAGCAAGGTAGCTAACCACGACTGCCTCTTTAGAAATCTGTGCTGACTGTTCCCAAGCAACCCAACTTTGTTCATGTAACTACTAGTACTATCCTGAATAGCTGCTTCTAGAAGTTTCCCCACCACCAAAGTTAAATTGACCTATCTCCAATTGCTGGGACTATCCTTACAACATTTTAATAGAATCATAGAATTCCCACAGTATAGAAGCAGGCCATTTGGCCCATCAAGTCGACACCAGCCCTCCAAACAGCAGCCCACCCAGACTCAACCCCCTACCCTCATCCTGTAACCCTGGCTAATCCATTTGCCTGTACAGCCCTGGACATTATGGGCAATTTGCATGGCCAATCCACCTAACCTGGACATCTTTGAACTGTGGGAGGAAACTGGAGCATCTGGAATCAAACCCAGGTCCCTGAGCCACCATGCCATCCTCAACTTTTCTTGAACAAGGCCAGAATGTTTGCAATTCTCCAGTCTTCTGGCACCTCTGTGGGTCCAGGGAAGACTGAAAGATTATTTGAAGGTATTTATTTTTAAACTGTGTCCCCTAGTTCTCAATATTCAGTCCATCAAGGTCTTACACAATTTTATAGTTACAGTCACAGAGTCATACAGCACAGAAACAGATCCTTTGGTCCAACTCATCTGTGCTGACCAGACATCCTAAACTGATCTATTTCCATTTGTCAGCACTTGGCCCATATCCCTCTAAACCCTTCCTATTCATGTACTCATCAAGATGACTCTTAAATGTAGTAAATGTATCACCTCTTTCCATAGATCCCCATAGCTCATAGATCCCCTACCATGTGGAAACAGGCCCTTCAGCCAACAAGTCCACACCGTCTCTTGGAGCATCCCACCCAGACCCATCCCCCTATAACCCACCTAATTTACACATCCCTGAACACTACAGGCAATTTAGCATGGCCAATCCACCTAACCTGCACATCTTCGGACTGTGGGAGGAAATCGGAGCACCCAGAGGAAACCCACGCAGACACGGGGAGAATGTACAAACTTCACACAGACAGTTGCCCGAGGCTGGAATCAAACCCGGGTCCCTGGTGCTGTGAGGCAGCAGTGCTAACCACTGAACCACCGTGCCACCCTCTTCTGGCAGTTTGTTCCATACATGCACCATGCTTTGTGTGACAGAGTTGTCCCTCAGATCCCTTGTAAATCTTTCCTCTCTCACCCTAAATCTATGCTTCCAGTGTTGGACTCTCCTACCCTGGGAAAAAGACCTTGGCTATTCAGTTTATACATGCCCCTCATGATTTATAAACCTCTATAAGGTCACCCCTCAGCTTCCGACGCTTCACAGAAAAAAGCCTCAGTCTATTCAGCCTCTCCCTATATCTCAAAGCCTCCAATCCCAGCAACATCCTTGTAATTCATTTCTGAACCCTTTCAAATTTAACGACATCTTTCCTGTGGCAAGGAGACCAGAATTGAATGCTGTATTCTAAAAGTGGCCTCACCAATGCCCTGTACAGCTGCAACATGATGTCCCAACTCCCATACTCAGTGCACTGACCAATAAAGACAAGTGTGCCAAACGCCTTCTTCACCACCCTGTCTACATGAATCCTTGGGTCTCTTTGTTCAGCAACAATCCCTAGGGCCCTACCATTAACTGTTAAAGTCCTGCCCTGGTTTTACCTTACCAAAATGCAACACCTCACATTTATGTAAATCAAACTCCATCTGTCACTCCTTTGTCCATTGGCACATCTGATGAAGGTCCCATTGTACTCTGAGATAACCTTGTTCCCTGCCCACTACATGACCAATTTTGGTGTCATCTGCAAACTTAGTAACCATACCCACTATATTCACATCCAATTCATTTATATAAATTACGAAAAGCAGTTGACCCAGCACTGATTCGCTGGTCACAGGTATCCAGCCCGAAGAACAGCCCTCTACCACCACCTTCTGTCTCCTACCTTCAAGCCAATTTTGTATCCAGTTGGCTAACTCCCCTAAATTAGATCATCTCTTATTCTTCTAAACCCCAGTGAGGCCCAACTGACTGAGCGTTTCCTCATAATATAACCCCTTCATCCCAAGAAACCTGACTGAACCTGCTCTAACCTGTCTCTAATGTGAGTAAATTCCTTCTTAGATAAGGAGACCAAAACTATACACAGTGTTTCATATGTAGTCTTACCATTGCTCGGTACAGTTGTTCCAAGGCTTCCCTGCTTTAATACTTCAGCCGTCTTGCAATAAAGGTGACATCACATATATCAAGTCATTACAGCATGGAAACATGCTTTACTTGCCTGTTAGTTTTCTGAGGTTTATTTACCAGGATACCCAAATTCCTCTGTATACGGTTGTTCAGAAGGCGTACGGTGTGTTAGGTTTTATTGGTAGAGGGATTGAGTTTCGGAGCCATGAGGTCATGTTGCAGCTGTACAAAACTCTGGTGCGGCCGCACTTGGAGTATTGCGTACAGTTCTGGTCACCGCATTATAGGAAGGATGTGGAAGCATTGGAAAGGGTGCAGAGGAGATTTACCAGGATGTTGCCTGGTATGGAGGGAAGGTCTTATGTGGAAAGGCTGAGGGATTTGAGGCTGTTTTCGTTAGAGAGAAGAAGGTTAAGAGGTGACTTAATAGAGACATACAAGATGATCAGAGGATTAGATAGGTTGGACAGTGGGAGCCTTTTTCCTCGGATGGTGGTGGCTAGCACGAGGGGACATAGCTTTAAATTGAGGGGTGATAGATATAGGACAGATGTCAGAGGTAGGTTCTTTACTCAGAGAGTAGTAAGGGCGTGGAATGCCCTGCCTGCAAAGGTAGTAGACTTGCCAACTTTAAGGGCATTTAAATAGTCATTGGATAAACATATGGATGATAGTGGAATAGTTTAGGTTAGATGGGCTTCAGATTG
>NW_025982034.1:0-5132 GCF_021869965.1 Rhincodon typus | reverse complement strand
CACACACACCCACACACACACCCACACACACACACACCCACACACACACACACACACACACACACCCACACCCACACACACACACACCCACACACACACACACACACACACACACCTACACCCACACACACACACAGTCCACACCCACACACACACACACCCACACACACACCCACACACACACACCCACACACACACACACACACTCACACACTCACACACCCCCACCCACCTACTCACACACACACATACACACACACCCACACACACACACACACCCCCACACACTCACACGCACACACACACCCACCCACCTACTCACACACACTCACACCCACCTACACACACACACCAACACACACCCACCCACACACACGCACATGCACACACACACACAGACACCCCCCGCACACACACACACACACTCAAGCCTTTAACACGCACACCCTCGACCACACCCCCATACACACACACTCACTCTGCCCTCACGCACACACCCCCGCACGACACCCACACATACACTCACCACTGACATGCATACAGACACATACACACAGAATGACACTCGTTCCAGATAACAACAGACATGAAACACCCTCCCCCTGCTCAGACTTTGAAAGTAATGTCTCAGAACTTGAAGAAACTGGCATTGATAAGAATTAAAGGACTTGCATTTCTGTACAGCCTTAGTTCCAACGTTATTCTCCTCTACAAAAGCCAATGATAAAGGACTGGAGCCAACCTTTCTCATAAGCATTTATTTACAGAGTTTCGGAAAACGGCATACCACTACCTGATCTAGGGGCCACCATTTCAGATTGTCTCTACTTACAAGGAAATCATTGGTTAATGACCCACCCTGCACACATCTAAACGCATGGGAACACCACCCCCTGCAAGTTCCACTCTGAGCTACTCACCATCCTGACTTGGAAATATATCACCGTTCCTTCACTGCCGTTGGGTCAAAATTGTGGAATTTCCCCTCTAAGGGCATTGTGGGTCAACCCACAGCAGGAGGACTGCAGCGGTTTAAGAAGGCAGCTCACCCCCACCTTCTCAAGGGCAACTAGGGATGGGCAATAAATGCTGGGCCCAGCCAGAGACACCCATGTCCCACAAGTGAATTTTAGAAAATGATAACCAATTAGTAAGAGAGCTGTCGTGGTGTAATGGTAGTGCCCCTATCTCTTGGCCAGAAGTGCCAGATTTAAGTCCCACCTGTTCCAGAGATGTCTAATTCCATCTTCAGTTAATATTCAGTGATGAGGATAGATTGAAGCAGCTGGTTCCCCTTGGAGTGAAGAAGCAGTCTGAGAGGAGATTTGATAGAGGTTTACAAAATCATGAGCAGACTGGACAGAGTTGATAAGGAGAAACTGTTCCCACTCCTAAAAGGAACAAGAACAAGACGGCACAGATTGAAAATGAATCTCAAACAGAGCAAGGCTGATGTGAGAAAAACCTTTTTCACTGAGCAAGTAGTTAGGGTGTGGAATGGACTGCCTGGAAATGTGGTGGAGGCAGGTTCAGTTGAAGCACTCAAGGGGACATTGATAGTTATTTGGATGGAAATGGTGTGCAGGGATATGGGAAGAAAGGTAGGAGATTGATACTGGGTAATGATGCTCATTTGAAGAGCCAGTGCATGCATGATGGGCTGAATGGCCTCATTCTGTGCCATGACAATTCTGTGATTCTGTGATCTTTGATCAGGTTGATTACAAACTATCCACACAATAAGCAGTCAGGAGGTCTCAAATCACATTACACTAATGCCTAATGAAGTGCTTTTTAAGTAGTCATTATTGTTATGTACGAATCAAGGCAACTGATTCGTGTGCAGCAAACTCCCATAAACAGCAATATAATAATAGCCAAAATTAGTTTTAACTGTGCAATCTTCCTTTTGTATTAGCCCAAAAGGGTCTGAATTTGACAGATCCCCTTCCATCGCCCTTGACAGGCAGCAGGGACCACAGCTCTACACCTGACTGCTTCCCCTCCCGTCCCCCAATATCTCTTACTTATGTTCCCTGGTCATTCTGCCATCAGTCAATGTTTGATTGTTTCCTGTGCCTGAATGAGACTCTCCCAAACAAAAACTCAAAGGGCTACACTGTCTCTTATGGCACAGCAGTGTCTGCCTAGATTCTTGGTTCACAACTCTGCAGTACAAGCTTGAACACATGAGCTTCCGGCAAATTGAACTGGGGGATAAGGAATTAAACAGATGAGGGAGAAACATGTGCACTCACAAAGCTGAGGCAGTTACAGAGTCTTGGCTACATGCTCGACAAGAAAGACGAGAGATAACAGGATAGGAGTTGTAGCAGTATTGTTAAAAGACAACATTACAGCAGTTGAATGAACAAAATATATCTCTGATAGAAGATAAACGAAAAATAAAATAAATTTAGGGGAGGAACTTAGTGTATCCAATATTCATTAAACTTGTTTATAGACAAATAATGGAATTTAAGGCAAGAAGCTCACCATGTAGTGACTGTTTCTGACACACCATACTAAAGTGAATGGGAAGGAAACTGTAGAAGCTGTAATCTTCTAAAGCTATCTATATTTTGGAATTATTCCATTAAAAGGTAAAAAAAAATCACCATACTCTTACCTTGGAGCAAGAGGCCACTGGTGTTGGTTTAACCGAAGGATCACCATGTCTCAGGCAAGGGGAAAGGTTGAGAAGGAGAGTCCTTCACAGCAACCTCAGTTGGTGTAGCAATTGAACCCATGATATTGGCATCACCCTGTATTGCAAACCAGCTCTCCACCCAACTGAACTAACCAACCCCCGATCATTTGATTAGATTGAAAACTTGTTAATAAACAATGAACAAAGACAGCAGAGCACAATACAGCACAGGAACAGGCCCTTCGGCCCTCCAATTCTGCGTTGACACATTTTGCCCTTCCATACTAAAACTGGCTTCACTTACAGGATCCGTACCCCTCTATTCCTTTCCTATTCATGTATTCATCCAGGTGCTTCCTGAATGCTACTATTGTGTTTGCTTCCACCACCTCCTCTGGAAGCACATTCCAGGCACTCACCACCCTTTGTGTGAAAAACGTAACTTGCACATCTCTTTTAAACTTACCTCCCTCACACCTTGAACCTGTGTCCCCTAGTAACTGAACTCTCCACCCTCGGAAAAAGCCACATTCTTCCCACTCTATCCATGCCATTCACAATTTTATAAACTTCCATCAGGTCGGCCCTCAACCTCCTGCATTCCAGTGAAAACAAACCCAGTCTATCCAACCTTTCTTCATAGCTAAAATCTTTTCTGTACCGTCTCCAAAGCATCCACATTCTTCTGGTAATGTGGTAACCAGAACTGTATGCAATATTCCAAATGTGGTCTAACTAAAGTTCTATAAAGCTGCAGCATAACTTATCTATCCTTATACTCAATGCCCCTTCCAATGAAGGCAAGCATGCCATCAGCCTTTTTTACTACCTTATCTACCTGCATTGCCAACTTCAGTGATCTGTGGACCTGCACACCGAGATCCCTCTGCACATCAATACTCCTGAGAGTTCTGCCGTTCACTGTATAATTTCTACCTGTACTTGACCTTCCAAAATGCACATTTGTCTGGATTAAACTCCATCTGCCATTTTTCTGCCCATGCCTCCTCTTTCCTGCTGTGTCCTCACTATCTCCACAATAGTCCTCACCATCCGCAACTCCACCAATCTCTGTATCATCTGCAAACTTACGAATTAGACAAGCCACGTTTTCCTTAATGTCATAAGGAAATACAAATTAGGAGCAGGAGCAGGTCATATGGTCCTGGAAGAACATAAGAACATAAGAACTAGGGGCAGGAGTAGGCCATCCGGCCCCTCAAACCTGCCCCGCCATTTAATAAGATCATGGCTGATCTTTTTGAGACTCAGCTCCACTTACCCGCCCACTCACCATAACCCTTAATTCCTTTACTGTTCAAAAATTTATCTAGCCTTGCCTTAAAAACATTCAGCGAAGTAGCTTCAACCGCTTCACTGGGCAGGGAATTCCACAGATTCACAACCCTTTGGATGAAGACCTCAGTCCTACATCTACTTCCCTTTATTTTGAGGCAATGCCCTCTAGTCCTAGTTTCACCTGCTAGCAGAAACAACCTCCCTGCCTCCACCTTATCTTTTCCCTTCATAATCTTATATGTTTCTATAAAATCTCCCCTCATTCTTCTGAATTCCAATAAGTATAATCCCAGCCTACTCAGTCTCTCCTCGTAATCGAACCCTCTCAACTCTGGAATCAACCGAGTGAATCTCCTCTGCACCCCCTCCAGTGCTAATATATCTCTTCTCAAGTAAGGAGACCAAAACTGCACACAGTACTCCAGGTGTAGCCTCACCAGGACCCTATACAGCTGCAGCATAGCCTCCCTGTTTTTAAACTCCATACCTCTAGCAATGGCAGACAAAATTCCATTTACCTTTTTAATTACCTGCTGCACCTGCAATCCTACTTTTAGCGATTCATGCACGAGGACACCCAAGTCCCTCTGCACAGCAACGTGCTGCAATTTTTCACCATTTAAAACATAGTCCATTTTGCTGTTATTCCTACCAAAATGGATGGCCACACACTTATCAACATTGTACTCCATCTGCCAGACCTTTGCCCACTCACTTAGACTATCTATATCCCTCTGCAGACTTTCAGTGTCTTCTGTACACTTTGCTGTACCACTCATCTTAGTGTCATCTGCAAATTTTGACACACCACACTTTGGTGTGGCACCTTGTCAAATGCCTTCTCGAAATCCAGATACACCACATCCACAGGTTCCCCATTGTCCACCATGCAAGTAATGTCCTCAAAGAATTCCACCAAATTAATTAAACATGACCTACCCTTCATGAACCCATGCTGGGTGTTCCCAATGGGACAATTTATATCCAGATGTCTTGCTATTTCTTCCTTAATGATAGATTCAAGCATTTTCCCCACTACTGAAGTTAAGCTAACTGGCCTATAGTTACCTGCTTTTTGTCTACTTCCTTTTTTAAACAGTGGCGTCACATTGGCTGTTTTCCAATCTGCAGGAACCACCCCAGAGTCCAGTGAATTTTGGTAAATAATTACTTGTGCATTTGC
>NW_025982033.1:0-5132 GCF_021869965.1 Rhincodon typus | reverse complement strand
GTTTGATTCTCTGACATGCATGAGACAATCAAAGCTTTCAGGATTGAGATCAACAGATAAGGTGATGGATATGGGTTAAAAGTGGAGTCAAGATAAATGTCTGCCACACTGCCATTGTACGGCAGTACAGGCAAGTTTCAGTCCGAAACGTTGACTTTCCTGCTCCTCTGATGCTGTCTAACCTGCTGTGCTTTTCCAGCCTCACACCTATAGACTCGGGCTTCCAGCATCTACAGTCTTTAATGTCTCTTAGATTTATACAGGATATCTGGTTTGCATGGACAAGTCAGACTGAAGGGTCTGTTTCTGTGCTGTATATCTCTATGACTCTAAGTTTTAGCCCTGCAACGTCCCTAAGCAACAAAATAGTCAACTTGTCAAGTGTTGGATCGTGGAGAATTCCCCTTTTTTTTGAGTTGTACCTGGGACTTTAACATAACCATCCAGTTTCTGCAATGGTTGAGTGTTTCGTGTAATCCCCACAGTGCAGAAAAAGGCCATTCAGCCCATCTAGTCCACACCAGCCCTCAAAAGAGCAACCAGACAGACCTCCCTATCCTAAACCTGTAGCCCTCCGTTTCCCATGGCCAATCCATCTAGCCTGCTCATCTTTGGACTGTGGGAGGAAACTGGAGCAAACCCATGCAGACATGGGGAGAATGTGCAAACTCCACACAGACAGTTACCCAGGGGTGGAATTGAACCCAGGTCCCTGGCCCTGTGAAGCAGCAAGGCTGACCACTGAGCCAAAAGGCCTCTTTCCTCTTGTCTGACAACATCCCAGTTGAAAGACAGTACCTCTGATGACGTGGCACTCTGTTGGAAGAGTTGTCAGAAGAAATGACTCTGTAACTTGTTTTATCCCAGGGACAGTGGAGAAAGAATGATGTAGTTCTGAGCCAGAATGGAGTGGGTATTGGGAGGGGAAGCTGCAGGTGATGGTGTTCCCTTATATCTGCTGCTCGTTGTTTTTCAAGGCTATAGAGGTCACTGGCTTTAAAGGCACATTCAAAGGAGCTTTTGTAAGTTTTCATTTATGCCAACCATAGGATGTGGGCATGTTCCAACCTGTTATGACTCACACCCAGGGTAGGTAAGATTTGTGTTTTTGTTTTTATTTGTTCATGGGATGTGGGCCTTGCCGGTATAGTCAGCATTTATTAGCCCTCCCTTATGGGTCAGAGGGTAGCAAGGAGTGAACTACATTGCAGAGGGTCTGGAGTCACACACAGACCACACCAGATTTCCTGCCCTGATAGGGATTAATGAACCAGATGGGTTTTAAACCAAGACCTGACAATGCTTTCAAGCCTTTCTTTATAAAAATTAAACTCCACTTTAAAAATAAATTATAATTCAAATTTTACCATCTGTCATGGTGGGAACATTAGCCTGAGCTTCTGGGTCCTAGACCAGTCACATTCCCACTGTCACTGCCTCTCCATCAAAGTTAGGATCATAGAATGCTTACAGTGTGGAAGCAGGCCATTCTGCCCTTGACTCCACACCAGCTCTCCTGAAGAGTACCCAGACCTACACCCTACCCTATCCCTGTATACCCATGGCCAATCCACCTAGCCTGTACACCTTTGATCTGTGGGAGGAAACCCACGCAGACACAGGGAGAACGTGCAAACTCCGCACAGCCAGTTGCCCGTGGGTGGAATCAAACCCTGGTCCCTGGCACTGTGAGGCATCAGTGCAATGCTTCAAGCCACTGTGCTTTTGCAGCAACTCGTGATGTATATGGTACACCCTGCTGCCACTCCGCACGCTTTAATGTTGGGATGTGGTGCCAATCAAGTGGGCTGCATTGCCCTGAGTGGTGTCAAGTATCATGAGTGGCATTGGAGCTGCTCCCATCCAGGCGAGTGGGGAGTATTCCATCATATTCCTGACTTGTACCTTGTAGGTGGTGGGCAGGTTTGGGGGAGTGAGGAGGTGAGTTACTCACCACAAAATTCTCAGCCTCTGATGTAGTCTTGTGGGAACTTTACTGATGTGGCAAGTTCAGTTCAGTTTCTGCGTTTTCATTTGGTTCTAATTGTAGTGAATATTTAAAATCTACATTACTACCAAGTCAAAATAAAAATCTTGAACGTACATCAATTAATGAAAATAGCTTACGAACAGCAGAGAGCCAGGCTCAGAACTCTAAAGCACGATGTAATAAATTTACTTTAGGACCACCTCAATCAACCACCCACCACCCACCCCCCTCAATCCCCCCACCTCCCCCCCACAAAAAAAAACTCCTAAAAGATAAATCTCTAATGTCACCATTTAGCAGTTTCTGGTTATGTTATACAGGAAACACCTTGTTTCCTCTAAAACTTCAAACGAAGAAAAACTCAAGAATCCTCGACTTTGGAGCAAATGCTCCGGATTTGTTGTTCCTTTGACTATTTCGGGCTGTATATTTTAAGGTAGCAACACAGGAGCCTGTGAAATACAGTGGGAATATCTTTGCTCCAAAGATACAGACCAAATTTCGTTTTAGAAGTCATGATACTTTGACAAAGACAGTGATGTAGTAGGAACATCACCAGACTAGTAATCCAGAGGCTGTGGTTAATGTCTTGATTACAGGTTCAAAACCCATTGCTCTGTTTACTGAAATTAAAATTGATTTTGATTGTTATAGAGACCCATTTAGTCATAGAGTCATAGAGCCGTACAGGATGGAAACAGACCTTTTGGTCCAACTCGACCATGCCAACCCCAGATATCCTAAATTAACCTAGTCCCATTTGCTAGCATTTGCCCCATATCCTTCTAAACCCTTCCTATTCATTTACCTATCCACAAACCTTTCAAATGTTGTAATTGTACCAGCCTCCACCACTTCCTCTGGCAGCTCATTCCATACATATACCACTCTCTGCATGAAAAGGTCGGTCCTCAGGTGTCTTTAAAATCTTTCCCCACTCACCTTAAATCCATGTCCTGTAGCTTTAGACTGCCCTACCCTGGGAAAAAACAACCTTGCCTATTTACACTATCCATGCCCCTCATGATTTTATAAACCTCTATAAGGTCACCCCTCAGCCTCTGATGGTCCAGGGAAAATAGCCCCAGCCTATTTAGCCTCCCCCTATAGCTCTAACCATATAACTCTGGCAACATCCTTGTAAATCTTTTCTGCATCCTTTCAAATGTTGTGAAATAAAAACAGAAAGCGTTGCAGGGAACTCAATGGATCTAGCATCATCTATGGAGATAGGGACAGAGTTAACATTTCAAGTCTGACCCGACTCTGCTATAGAATCCATTAGCCTCGAAATGTTAACTCTCTTTCTAACCCTACAGACGTTGCCAGATCTGCTGAGTTTCTCCAGATTGTCTGCTGATATTTTTTTAAGATTTCTAATATACCCCCCAATATTTTGCACTTCCTACCTCTGCTTTTCATTGGAATGCTCAACCTTCAGCATTCCCTCAAGAGGGCAGAGGGGACCACAGTTTCTCTTCTGAAAGATGACACCTCCGACAGTGCAACACAGCCTCTCCAGTGTGCGGGAGGGTCAGTCACAATGTTGGTGGGACGTGAACCCTCTGACTCAGAGTAATACAGCACGGAAACAGACCCTTCAGTCCAACCAGTCCATGCCAACCAGATTTCCCAAACTAAACTAGTCCCATTTGCCTGCGTTTGGCCCATATCCCTCTAAACCTTTCCTATTCATGTAACCTGTCCAAAAGTCTTTTACATCAGATGGGGTGCGCTACCGAGTGGGCATTAAAGCCGGGGTTCTCGCTGGACAAGTGCAATAGGGCTCTGAAATTTGCTTTGGGCGTCTCAAGAGAAGCGGATCTAGGTTTAAATTGCTCGGCTTATACAGCTGGACTCAACATTTAGCTGCCGTTGCTGGCTCGCTGCCAATGCATTTCTCAATATCTTGGGTGCAACTCCACTTGAATGTCTGGTTTTGGACAGTTGGGAGCAGATCCAGTTACTCTGCTCCAACATGGTGAATAAACAAAAGCCTTCATCTGCCACTGTTCCTGGTGACAGATTTATTGCTGCTTCGACAAAAGAAAGGCAGACTTGCATTTGTATAGCACCTAGCATGACCTCCACACCTCGGAAAGACCTTCACAGCCAATGAAGGACTTCTGACCGGTGGTCATTAAAGACAGCAGTCAGTTTATGCACAGCAAGATTCCACTAATGATGGTTGATTCATTTATTTTTTCAAAAATAATGTTCATTGGGGAGCAACTATTGAAGGTAACCCCCACCATTTATCTTCAAAACTGAGCTACAGGATGTTCTACGTCCGCCTGAGGACAAAGAAATGGCTTGGGTTCAACATCACATCCAAAGTGGCCATGAATGTAAGTCGCAGGACTAGGACCTGAACCCATGAACTGTGTGTGTGTGTGTGTGTGTGTGTGTGTGTGTGTGTGTGGGAGGGGGGGGAGAGAGAGAGAGCGAGAGAGAGACAGACAGGGAGGGAGAGGGACAGGAGAGAGAGAGACAGACAGGGAGAGGAGAGAGAGACAGACAGACAGACAGGGAGAGAGAGGGACAGGAGAGAGAGAGACAGACAGACAGACAGACAGGGAGAAAGAGACAGAGGCAGACAGAGACAGTCAGACAGACAGACAGACAGAGAGGGGACAGAGATAGACAGAAAGAGAGAGGGGCGACAGAGAGGGAGGGGTAAAAGAGAGAGGGGGCGGGCACAGACAGGAGGGGGAAGACACAGAGGGGGAGGAAGAGAGAGAGAGAATGAAGAGAGTGAGTGAGAGAGAAGGAGAGAGGGGTTAAGAGAGAGAGAGTGATGGAGTGAGAGAGTGATGGGGTAAGAGAGAGAGAGAGAGACTGATGGGGTAAGAGAGAGAGTGATGGGGTGAGAGAGAGAGAGTAATGGGGTAAGAGAGAGTGATGGGGTAAGAGAGAGAGTGATGGGGTGATGGGGTGAGAGAGAGAGAGAGAGAGAGTGATGGGGTAAGAGAGAGAGTGATGCGGTAGGTGAGAGAGAGAGTGATGGGGTGAGAGAGAGAGAGTGATGGGGTAAGAGAGAGAGTGATGCGGTAGGTGAGAGAGAGAGTGATGGGGTGAGAGAGAGAGAGTGATGGGGTAAGAGAGAGAGTGATGCGGTAGGTGAGAGAGAGAGTGATGGGGT
>NW_025982032.1:0-5133 GCF_021869965.1 Rhincodon typus | reverse complement strand
CCACCTATCCTCTCCTCTATCCCTCTTCTATCCGCCTCCCACTCTCTCCCTATTTATTTCAAAACCCCCTTCCCCTCCCCCTTTTCTGATGAAGGGTCGAGGCCCAAAACGTCAGCCTCTCTGCTCCTATGATGCTGCTTGGCCTGCTGTGTTCATCCAGCCCTGCACCTTGTTGTCTTAGCTTCTCAATTGTGCATTTTAGTATTTGTGGAGTCAAAGTATAACCAAGGCCTTTATCGCAGGGCATTGCTGGAATTCAAATGTGTAGGATGAGATGATGAATTATATCAGCAATATTTTTAAAAAAACTGTAGATGTGAGAAATCTGAAATGACAACAGAAAATCCCGCTCAGGCGGTCAGACCACATAAGTGGAGAGGGAAACAATTAATGCATCAGGTCAGAGATGTTCCATCAGAACTCAAGAATAAGGTTTATTCAATTGCATTGTGGATCTTTTGAATGACACTGAAATTTGGCCTCATAATATTTAAGGTTCCAAAATTTTTACCATCTAGAAACCACACTTGGCACTGTATCATCATACCTTTGGTTACCGAGGAGTTATTCAGAAACTGTCTGAATGAAGTCTGATTTACTATCTGTTGAAATACAACTGGACAATCATTGTTCGCCTTGATTTAATGACTGGTGCTCAACCTCATTGCAAGTTTCAGAAATTGCTTCCTTAGTGCATTAATTGGCAATTAAACATGCTGTAGTATTATTGGGCCAGTATTTAACTACACTCAGACCCTTTTAATGATCTGTGTTTCTGCAGTACCATTCAATTCGTCTGGCTCAAAGGGAACAATGAAATTGGAATCTCATTTCTGTTAATGATAAATTTGGTGATTTTTTTAATGTATTTTTTCTTTTTTTTGGTCTTTCTCTATTAATCCAATCATTTTCCCGTCTTTATTTCCCTTTTGAGTACTCACTCTGGATCTCATTCAGTTTATTTCCTGCGTTGTTCTGCACTGTTCCTCTTTCTCAATCCAGAAATTGTTTTAGATAAGGAGATAAACTGTTGATTTCATAGCACCACATTTGGAAAATCATAATTAAGCAGAGTTAGAATGGCTTCATAACAGGGAATTTGTGTCTGGCTAATTTATTAAAGCTTTTCGGGGAAGTCTCAACCAGAGTTGATTGGCGGGAAATCAGTAGATGTGTTGCATTTAGACTTCCAAAAGGCGTTCAACGAGGTACCTCACAAAAGGTTAGGTCAGAAGAGCCCATGATGTTAGAGTTAGTGTACTGGCATTACTGGCTATCCAGTATTTATTCCCTGTCCCTAGTTGCCCTTTAGACGATGCTGGCGAGTTGCTGCAATCCAAATGCTATAGGTGATCAACGCCGCCCTTAGTGACAGAATTCCAGGATCTTGACCCAACCACAGTAAAAAGGAACTGACTGTATTTCCAAGTAAGGATGCTTAAGTGCTTGGAGGGGAACTTGCAGGTAATGGTGTTCCCACATATCTCCTGCCCTTGCCCTTCTAGATGGAAATGGTCATGGGTTTGGAAGGTTGTCTAATGATTTTTGGTGAATTTCTGAAGTGCATCTTGTAGATAATACACAGTACTGCTACTGAGGGTCTGTGGTGGAGCAAATACATGTTTATAGATATGGTGCCAATCAAGTGGGCTATTTTGTCCGAGAGAGTGTTTTTTTTCTTTTCCTTTATTCATTCACAGGATGAGGGCGTCGCTAGGTCGGCCAGCATTTATTGCCCATCCCTAATTGCCCAGAGGTCAGTAAAGAGTCCACCACATCGCTGTGGGTCTGGAGTCACAAATAGGCCAGACCAGGTAAGGATGGCAGTTTCCTTCCCTAAAGGACATTAGTGAACCAGATGGGTTTTTCCTGACAATCAACAATGGATTCATGGTCATCACTAGATTCTTAATTCTAGATAGTTATTGAATTCAAATTCCACCATCTGCCATGGTGGGATTCGAACCCAGGTCCCCAGAATGTTATCTCAGTCTCTGGATTAACAGTCCAGCAATAATACCACTAGGCCATCACCTCTTCATTGGTATCAAGCTTCTTGAGTATTGTTGGAGTTGCTTTCATCCAGGCAAGTGCGGAATACTCCATCACGCTCCTGACTTGTCCACCATCTAAAAGGCACAGGATTTGGGGGAATCAGGAGGTGAGCTACTCGCCACAGTATTCCTAATCTGTGACCTACTTTATAGTCACAGTATTTAAATGGTTATCCAGTTGAGTTCTGGTCAATGGTAATCCCCAGGTTGTTGATAGTGGGGAATTCAGTGATGGCAACATCATTGAATGTCAAGGGGCAGTGGTTAGATTATTTCTTATTGGAGATGGTCATTGCCTGGCATTTGTGTGGTGCAAATGTTTCTAGCACTTATCAGGTCAAACCTGGATGTTGTCCAGATCCTGTTGATTTGAACATGGACTGTTTCAGTATCTGAGGAGTTGCAAATTGTGTTGAACATTGTGCAATCATCAGCGAGCATCCCCAGTTCTTCTTGTAGGGGAGGTCAGTGATGGAGCAGCTGAAAATGGTTGAGCTTAGGACACTACCCTAAGGAAATCCTGCAAGAATGTCCTGGAGCTGAGATGAATGACCTCCAACAACCGTAACCATCCTCTAATGGACAAGAGTCAACTAGTAGGGTTTAAGGGGTTCTTTTTCAGGTTGACAACCTGTGACAAGTGGGATTCCGCAGGGATCAGTGCTAGGACTGCAACTGCGTAGAATATATAATAATGACTTGGAGGAATGAAGTGAATATACTGTCGCCAAATTTGCAGAGAATCAAAAAATGACTGGAAAGGCAAGTACCAAGAGGATACAAAAAGTTTACAGAGATAATGATAGGTTAGGTAAGTCGGCAAAAAGTTAGCAAATGGAGTATAATGTGGGAAAATGTGAAGTTGTTCATTTTGGCAGGGAGAACAAAAGAACAATATTATTTAAATGGAGAAAAACAGCAGGAAGCTGCAACACAAAGGGACTTGGGGTACGTGTGCATGAAACACAGAAAGCTGGCATACAGGTGCAGTAGGTAATCAGGAAGGCTAATGGAATTTTTGTCCATATTTCAAGTGGCTTGGAGTTCATGGGTAGAGAAACTGCACAGGGTGTTTGTGAAACCACATTTGGAGTGCTGTGAGCAGTTTTGGTTCCCTTATTCGAGGAAAGATATAATTTCATTGCAGGCAGTTCAGAGAAAGTTCACTAAGATAATCCCTGATATGGAGGAATTGTCTTGATGAGCAAATTCTAAACCGGTTGGGACACCACGCATCAGAATTTGAAAGAATGAGATGTGATGTCATTGAAACATTACAGGGTTCTTAAGGGGCTTACTCGCATGGATACAATTATTCAGGTAGAGAAATTTCTTGTTGCTTCATTCACTTAGCTCCTGATGCAACGTTGTTTAAGGCCATCATATTTCCACTTGTATTTTGTTTCATCAGAGTTGCAAATTAAAAATACTGTAGCATAAATCGTTAAGTTTTTTTCAAATATGGATGGAAATGTGGAGATATTTGGTGGGGTTGGCTTTAGCACATCAAGTGAACTTCAATGTTTGTTAGGAAATTTCACAATGTATAGTCTTTATGACTTGTTAGGGCCTTTATTGGGTCAATTTCTGTAGGGATTCTCCTACTAAACCACCAAAATGCCAGCAGAAGACCCATTAGTGATGTGGTTTTAATTACTTACATTTTATAGTAGGTTATCTCTTAATCCTTGTAAAATACCTTGTCATATTAAAACATCTCAAAGTACTTGGCATGATTAATTGCTTTTTAAGAGAACTTGTGCTTATCAAATTAAAATGGGCACCCCAAGAAACTGAACAATGATTCAATTTCCATGTTCATATCAAACATTTGCTGGTGAGAAATAGCATAGATGTATACTTTCTTAACACAGAATTCCAAAAAAAAGCACAGTAGTGTTCAGTGAGCATTGACCTATGTTTAGTTTTGCACTGTCCTCTGGGACTGTATTGAGACTGCCCAAATCAGTTGAAGACCTTCAGTTATGAGAGGGAAGGGGCAACTTCTAGCCGTCAGTCTGGCTGGATGCAAATCCAGATGCCCAGGATGAATAAACATCATTCTAACTTGCAGCTAAATTATTTCTTTAATATTGAGAAAATACAACAACACATTAAAAACTTACAAATGGAGAATGAAAGGGGTCTACAGAAGGACTTTGAGAACAGAAATTAATTTTGTAGAGTAGTGTGTATTTTACTTCACAGTTTTCAAACACAGGGAATCAAATTAAATTGACTGGAAGTTGGTAAGTCTTAATTGTCAGCAATTAAAGAACCATTTAGACTTTCACTATATAAGCTTCATTCATTCACATGTAATGTTAGCAAACTTACAAAAGTAAGAATGTAGGAATAAGAAAAGACCATTGAACCAGCCCTGTTGATTTAAGTCCTTGTTGTTTCACCCACTGAGATCACTTTCAGTTCCCTTCTACTCTGGCATCAAGCCACTACCCCCCATGCTAAATTTGAAATATTTCCATTTCCTTTCCTGAGTGCTTAACTGAGTCTACATTGATTGTGCTGCATAGCTGTCTGTTCCATAAACAACTTGACAAGTGAACAAGTTACTGTTTAAATCAACTTTATCATGATCCTTTCTTTATCAATTGCAAGCAAAATTCCTCTGCCGTCACTCTGTTTACTCTCATACAAAGTAGAATCATGTATACCGCTTTTTATCCAATCTAAGAACTGACCTGAATCATCTTTCTAGGTAAGCGATCTCAAACGTAGAATCTTATCCTCCTTTGACCCTTTTTGTTCTGTTTTCATAATCTTGGTTACCAAAACAGAGTGCTCCATTTTCCATCTTGCTAATGTCCTATTAATTATCGATCTCATCTCCCTAAATTACAATCCAAACATGTAATCAACTATCATTAGTTTGAAATGCAAGGGTGCTTTTAATGTCAAGAAATTACACTGGCTGTTTCATTAGTTTGTCTTTGTATAATGAGATAACAAGGTGTAGAGCTGGATGAACACAGTAGGCCAGGCAGCGTCAGAGGAGCAGGAAAGCTGACGTTTCAGGTCTGGACCCTTCAAAAATCCGTTTCCGAAGAAGGGTCCAGAC
>NW_025982031.1:0-5133 GCF_021869965.1 Rhincodon typus | reverse complement strand
TTATTGTCTCAGATTCTCCAGCATCGGCAGTTCCTACTGTCTCTGTAACAAATTCATTGGAAAACTTCGTTTTGTGACGTCAAACAGTAGAAGATGGGGCCTGCCTGAAGCAGCCAATAGGAATCGCTAGGCTGGGCGGTGACGTTCCCAGTTTCCAGGCAATCGGTCAGGAGCGCAGGTAAGGTAGCCCCGCCCCCACCCATTGTTCCCTTCCCCCACCTCGAGCCAAGGTTTCCAGGGCAACCAGCTGCAGACTCGAACCAAAAGTTGTGAGAATCACACCCATCCGGGCAAGTGGGGAGTATTCCATCACACTCCTACCTTCTGCCTTTTAGCTGATGGGGAGTCGGGAGTGAGTTAGTTGCTGCAGTGTTCCTATTCTGACCTGTTATTATGGCTGCTGCAGTTGAATGGCGAATCCAGTTGGGTTTCTTATCAATAGAACCCCCTAGGATTTTAATACTAGGGAATTCACTGATGCTAACTACATTCAATGCGAAAGGTTGATGGTTAGATTGCCCCTTGTTGGAAAATGTAATTGCCTGGCATCTGTGCTACGTGAATGTTACTTGCCACATGATATTGACCAGGTCTTGTTGCATTTGAAGCGACTGCTTCAGTACATGAGAAGTCACAAATGATACTGATCATTGTGCAATCATTGGTGAACATTCCCACTTCCGACCTTGTAATGGAGGCAACGTCATTGACCAGGCAGCAGAAGATGATTAGATGACTGACCTCCAACAATCACAACCATCTTCCTCTGTGCCAGGTATGACTTCAACAAGCAAAGAGCACTTCCCCACTTTCCATTGATTCCAGTTATTCTTGGGATGTTTGATGCCAAACTCAATCAAATTCAATCCTGATGTCAAGGGCTGTCACTCTCATCTCACTTTTGGAATTCAGCTCTTTTGTCCATGGCTGAACTAAGGCTGTAATGTAGAGAGGAGCTGGCAGCCCTCATGGAATCCAAACTGGGTGTCAGTGAGCATGTTATTGCTGTGCAAGTGCTGCTTGTGAGCACTGTTGATGACATATTCCATCACTATGGTGATGATTGAGAGAAAGACTGATAAGGTAGTAATGGGCAACATTGGATTTGTCCTGTTTTACATGTGAAAGGCATACCTGGGCAATGTTTCACATTTCTGAAGAAGGGTCTAGGCCCAAAACATCAGCTTTCCTGCTCCTCTGATGCTGCTTGGCCTGCTGTGTTCATCCAGCTCTACACCTTGTTATCTCAATGTTTTACATTGTTGTGTAGATGCCAGTGTTGTAACTGTACTGCAACAGATTGGCCTGGGGAGCAGCAAATTCTGGAGCACAAGCCTCCAGTACTATTGCCAGAATGTTGTGAGGACAGTATCCACTGCCTCCAGCCATTTCATGATATCAAGTAGAGTGATATGAATTGGCTGCAAACTGGCATGTGTCATGCTGGGGGCTACTGGTGGAAGCTGATATGAATCACCCACTCAGCACTTTTGGGTGAAGGTTGTTGTGCATGGTTTAGCCATATCATTTGCACTGATGTGCTGTGCTCTTCCATCATTGAAGATGGGGATATTTGTGGAGCCTCTTCCTCCAGTGAGTTGTCCAATTGTCTACCACCATTCACAACTGGATGTGGCTGGACTGCAGATCTTAGATCTGCTCTGTTTTTCATCAAATTGCTTAGCTCTGTCTATAATTTGCTGCTTGTACTGTTTAGTATGCAAGTAGTCCTCTTTGGTAACTTCAACAAATTGATATCTCATTTTTCACATCATTTGACAAAGAGGCAATACTCCAAAAGCTTGTGATCTCAAATAAATGTGTTGGACTCTCACCTGATGTCGTCTGACTTCTGACATTTTCCACCTAGTCCAACACCGGCACTTCCCCATCATCTCATTTTTAAGTATTCCTGCCCTTGACATGCCCTCCTGAATTCTCAATTGAAACCAGCATTGATTTTCTGACTTGATGGTAATAGGTAAGTCGGGGAATATGCCAGGCCATGACGTTGCAAATTTTCTTAGAGCAATATTCTACTGCTGTTGATGGAAGGAAAGAATTAAACTCATAAACTGTAGGCCCTATATGCAATGAAAGGCCAAGGCTGTGCAATGATGCACGATCACAACTGCAGCAAGGGGAGTTCAAGAGACAGCTTGACATAGCGGTAGGGAAGAAAGCAGCAGAGGCAGCTGATCAGATTGTCTCATTCTTAGTCACAAAGCAACTCCATGAGATCGTCACACTTGTTGTAGATAAGTATAGGGGAGGTCGGTAAGATGGAGAGCCCTTCAAAAGAAACTAATATCTGCTTCAGAGATATGAGGTAGACTTGATTGTCATGCATTTACCTGAAAGCTAATTGATACTGTGTTTTTTTATCCCCAAAAGTTAACCAGACTTGGGGTCTTTCCAAACAGCATCAGAAACAGACCCCAAAAAATGATCAACTGATTAACCAGTTCTGATGAACCAAAAAATCCCTGTTCACACACTGTGCAGATAGACAGTCTCTACCCAATGTGAATGTGTGCATGTTCAATGATGTGATCATTTCCAAAACCAAGTCCTGCAAATAGACAATTTTATTTACATTTCAACTGCTCAAGACCACTGCTCATTCCATGGCGTGAATAAACAAAAAAAAAACCTTCAACTGTGTTTATTAGTGAATTCGCTGGTGTCTCAGCAGGTTGAATGACCGAGTGAATCCCTTCCCACACACAGAGCAGGTGAACGATTTCTCCCCAGTGTTAACTTGCTGGTGTGTTACCATGTGGGATGACTGATTGAATCCCTTCCCACACACAGAGCAAGTGAATGGTTTCTCCCCAGTGTGAACTCACTGGTGTGTTAACAGGTGGGATAACCGAGTGAATCCCTTCCCACATTCAGAACAAGTGAATGGCTTCTCCCCAGTGTGAACTCGCTGGTGTGTTACCAGTTGGGATGACTGAATGAATCCCTTCCCACACACAGAGAAAGTGAACAGTCTCTCCTCAGTGTGAATTCGCTGGTGTCTCTGCAAATGGGATGACCGAATGAATCCCTTCCCACACTTGGAGCATGCGAATGGTTTCTTCCCAGTGTGAACCCGCTGGTGTATCTGCAGTTTGTATAACCGTGTGAATCCTTTCCCACACTTGGAACATGTGAATGGTTTTTCCCCAGTGTGAACTCACTGGTGTACCTGCAGGTTGTATGACTGAGTGAATCCTTTCCCACATTGGGAGCAGCTGAATGATCTCTCCCCAGTGTGAACTAGCTGGTGTCTCAGCAGGCTGGATGACTGAGTGAATCCCTTTCCACATTCAGAACAGGTGAACAGTTTCTTCCCAGTGTTACTGTGTTGGTGAATTTCCAGCTGGGGTGGGTAAAGAGTTCCCTTCAGGCAGTCCACATTTTTCTGCATTCTCTCCCTAGTGCGACTCTGCTGGTATTTTGACCTTTTAGATAACTGCTTGCAGACTGTTACACATACAATGTAGGTGTGTTGCTGCCCAGTGTGAACGCTTCTGTTTCCTGTTCAAAATCCTTTGATAATTAAGTTCCGATAAATAGAATAACTGTCAAATCTGGATGTGGTTTCATCTGAATCCTTTAACAATACATCAACCTTTCGAACAGGAAATGAAAACAGTTGTGAGAGAAAGAAAGCAGAATAACACATGCAGGTTATGAAATTGAGAGAAATTCACCTGACCATTTGTAGAGCCAGTACTTGAGGAGAAAAATTATGATCTAAACTGTTGGATTATCATTAAAGCCAATCAGTGTCTGCACAAGCTCTAAATGGGAGGTAGAGCTTGGCGATAAAGTACTGAAGGAAGCATTATATGGACCTGCAACTCAACTGTTCCCATTTTCTCCCCAAATACTTTGATCCTTCAGAGCAAGCGCAGAAGCAAAATATTGGTAATCTGAAGTAAAGACAGAAAATGTTGAAACAGTCAGCAGGTTAAGCAGCATCTGCATCGTTCTTTTGATCTATTACTGACCTACACCCAAGGCCATATGGTCTGCAATTCTCTCCATATACCTCACTGAATCTCCCTCCTTGTCAAGATTGTCCTTAAAGCAGACATGTTTAAAAAGGTCTTGCTCATTGGCTTTATGTTCCTAGGTGACGAGTCTTGTGATGTAATATGTCTATGAAATGCGAGTGAATGTTTCATTATAGTTGGGGTGATGTTTTAATGCCATTTATGATGTCAACTTGAAAATATATCGTTCATCACTGCACTGTAACGACTCTTAGACAGAAAGCATCATGTGAGCACCTTCAACGCAGGGATGGCAGTAGTTCATGTGACACACTCTCACCTGCTTAACAGGATTGACAATATCTGTCAGTCTTGCTCTACCTTAGCTTGTCCATATCCTAAAATGGAGCTTTTTTTAAAAAAATTAGTGCAAAATGGATTAAAAGGCCCTATAGAAACAAGTGTAACAAAAACAGCAAAATTAACACTCAATAGACAAAGTTCCTTTAAAATTCTAACATTTCCTAGAATCTTCCTTCTTTGACAATCACAAATTGGAAATTGCTGGATCCACTTGTGATCAAAGTTAAACCCAACAGCTTCTTCTCCATCTCCACTCCAGCTTAAAGTGCTACACAAAGAAACGAACTATCAAGCTCTCATCACTATCAGATTGCCAAGAGCTGCAGCCTGGCTCCGAGATTGGGAGAAGTAGGAAGGATAAGGAGAAGCACAATTACCTCACACTCACAGCAACCACCCAGACACATTCCTGGGATGGGGGTGACAGAGTTTAGAAATACTCACCAACACGACTCCAGTGAAACAGCCACAAGCAAGAGGAGGAGCAAAGCCCTAACCCCACCCAGATCACAGAGCTACCTACCAGCTGGCAGCTTCCCAAACACTCACCTAGCCCAGGAGTGGGACAGCACAAGGCAAGTCTCTATGGAACTCACGACCGGGGTATCGATGATCTCCTGCCTTGTGCTGTGTTGAAAATTGTCCTCACCACCTTCCTCCACACCCATTGCAATGTAAATATTGAATTCGTTTGATTAATGGACCTTGGAGGGCATCACTGTTCTGGGCAGATACATTGCAGAATGACACCTGTCTATACTGTACCCATTCTCTGAACGTTTTC
>NW_025982030.1:0-5133 GCF_021869965.1 Rhincodon typus | reverse complement strand
CCCCCTTTTCTGATGAAGGGTCTAGGCCCGAAACGTCAGCCTCTCTGCTCCTATGATGCTGCTTGGCCTGCTGTGTTCATCCAGCCCTGCACCTTGTTGTCTCGGATTCTCCAGCATCTGCAGTTCCTACTATCTCTTGTAATGGACCTACATCTGTTTTCGCTAAGCTTTTTTTTAACATTTCCGAGGAAGCTTTTACAGTCCATTTTTGTGATTTTTTTGCTATATTGCATTCATATTCTATTTTCTTCTTCCTTATCAGTTTCTTAGTCCTCCTTTACTGTATCCTATAAATCTGCCAATTCTCAGAGTTACTGATCCTGAAGGATTCGGACATAGATGTAGATGTCTTACGGGAAAATTGAGAATTACAGCTCTCTCTTTAAGGATTGGGTGTTGCCCATTTAGAGCTGAGTTTACACAGAATTATTTTATCTCAAAGGGTTGTGAATTTTTGGTACTCTCTTTCTGAAAATGTGGTGGATGCACACACCTTAAAAATTTTTACGGCAGAAGTGGACAGATTCTTGTTAATTAAAGGATGAAAGAGTTAGAGTCGTAGAAGTTGATATCACAGAGAAAGGCCTTTCATCCCATTGCACCTGAGCCAGTCAAAAACAACTACTTGGCCATTCTAATCTCATTTTTTCAGGACATGACCCACAGCCTTGGTATGCCTTGGCATCGCAGGTTCACATCTGAATGCTTCTTAAACTTTTACAGACAGTGAATTCCAGATTCCCACCACCTTCTGAATGAGAAAAGTTTTTATCTCACATTTTCTTTCAACCTTCTGTCCCTTATCTTAAACCTACGTCCTCTTGTTATGGATCTCTCCATCCAGGGGAAAAGTTGTTTCCTGTTTCCCCTATCTGCGCCCTTCGTAATTTTATACATCTCAAGCATGTCCCCTTTCAATCTCCTCTGCTCTAAGGAAAACAAACCCAGTCTATCCAATCCTTTTCATAATTAAAACTCTCCAACCCAGGTAACATCCAACAATCTCCTCAGCACCCACTCCAATATAATCACATCCCTCCTATATTGTGTATTCCAGAACTGTGCACAGTACTCTAATTATAGTCTAACTAATGTTTTAAATAGTTCTGGCAAAGCCTCCATGCACTTATAGTCAATTGCTTGGCTAATAAAGCAGGTATACCACATGCCTTCTTAACTACTTTATCTACCTGCTGTGTTACCCTCAGATCTTTGGGCTATACATGTGTTCAAATCTTATGTTACATCTCTAATGGACAGAGATGTCAGTACAGTAGTGCTTTGCAGGATGTGACTAATTGTTTTATCTTGTCAGACTGCTATTCCTCCTGCAAAGGAATATGATTTAATGGCTGAAGTATATGTATGCCATTGGAATGACAAAATGGTGGTCTAACTAAACAGGTTGGGCTTCTGTACTATTTCCTATTTCCTACACAGTACTAAAGGATTGGTGGGTAATGCTCAATGGCTAGAGACAATCTATTTTCCCTAATGCTTACATTTGTGATGAGGTGATCATTTAAACAAAACTAAAACTTTTCTTCATAAGGTTTACATTGGACATTTATGGCAATTACCACGCATTTTCGTGCATGGAAAAGGCCAGACACCTAACTGCATTGTAGCAAAAACAGGAGGCCACGTTGACAATACTCAGCAGACCAACTCAGATCAGAAGGAAATAGGCAGGTTAATGTTCTAGGTAAACGTTTACATCTGAACAACTGTACTCAGGATGGCCACCCTTTATAAAACTGGCCTTCTTTAAATGAAAAGCAACAGATTAAGGTAATAAAATATTGCTGTGTCACCAAATAGAAAATCATGAAGGGTATAGATTGGGTTAGTAGCCAAGGTCTTTTCCCCAGGGTAGGGGAGTCCAAAACTAGAGGGCATAGGTTTAAGGTGAGAAGGGAAAGATTTAAAAGGGACATAAATGGCAACTTATTCACACAGAGGATGTTGCATGTATCGAACAAGCTTCCAGAAGATGTGGTGGAAACTGGTGCAATTACAACATTTAAAAGGAATCTGAATGGGTATATGAATAGGAAGGATTTACAGGGAAATGGACCAAATACTGGCAAATGGGACTAGATTAAATTAGGATTTCTGGTCAGCATGAGTGAGTTGGACTGAAAGGTCTGTTTTCATGCTGTACATCTCTATGACTCTATGACTTGATTTCAAATGCAGGAAAAGAGAGGTAGAGTGAATTTTTTAACAGTTTCATGGAATGTGAGCAGCAATAGCAAGGCAATATTTATTCTCCATTCAAAATACACCTTTGTGTGTTCTACAAAGCTTTAACCTTAGGTTTTGTGAGGACAGCAAATACTGTGAATGTTGTTGTTATTGGGATTTGATTTCTTGATAGTCAAGCTGTTGTAGTGAGCCTATGAACACTGTGCACTATGCAAATATATGTGGTCTGCAGGCATCATGGCAAGCAAAAGAATTATGAAAGTGTCAGTTCCGTTATGGGAGAACTCTTTACCTGACACCTGGAACAATGACCTCGAAGAATAAACCCACTGAAACAGAGATCACACTTAACAGCAGTAACTAATTTGAGCCATCCAATACATATTAAAGCCAAAGAGTTCCTCTCAGGGGACTCAAACTGGGGAGGCGCTGATACAGTGGTAATGCCACTGATCTAATAATTCTGAACCACAGGCTGCTGTTCTGAGGACAGGGATGCAATGATGAAACTTGGATTCAATTTTAAAAAAAAAGTAAGTGGAGAATCTAGCGCTAATGGTGACTGTTGTCATAAAAACCCATCTGGTTCATCACAGTGCCAGGGACCCGGGTTCGATTCCAGCCTCGGGCGACTGTCTGTGTGGAGTTTGCACATTTATTCAGAAGATTGAGGGGGGATCTTATAGAAACATATAAAATTATGAAGAGAATAGATAAGATAGAAGTAGAGAGGATGTTTCCACTGGCAGGTGAAGCGAGGACAAGAGGGCATAGCCTCAAGATTAGAGGGAGCAGATTTAGGACTGAATTGAGAAGGAATTTCTTCACCCAGAGGGTTGTTAATCTATGGAATTCCTTGCCCAGTGAAGTAGTTGACGCTACTTCAGTAAACGTTTTTAAAAAAAAGGTAGATTTTTTTTGAACAATAAAGGAATTAAGGGATACGGTGAGAAGGCGGGGTAAATGGATCTGAGTCCACAAAAAGATCAGCCATGATCTTATTGAATGGCGGAGCAGGCTCGAAGGGCCAGACGGCCTACTCCTGCTCCTAGTTCTTATGTTCGTATGTTCTTATTCTCCCCGTGTCTGCGTGGGTTTCCTCCGGGTGCTCCGGTTTCCTCCCACAGTCACAAAGATGTGCAGGTTAGGTGGATTGGCCATGCTAAATTGCCTGTAGTGTTCAGGGAGGTGTAGATTAGATGGGTTATAGGTGGATGGGTCTGGGTGGGATGCTCTGAGGTTCGGTGTGGACTTGTTGGGCTGAAGGGCCTGTTTCCACACTGTAGGGATTCTATGATTCTATGGTTAACGCCTCTTAGGGAAGGAAAACTGCCATTCTTATGTGGTCTGGCCTACATGTGACTCCAGACCCACGGCAATGAGATTGGCTCTTAACTGCTTTCTGAGCTTTTAGGGATTGGCAATAAATGCTATCCTAGCCAGTGATGCCTATATCCTATCATTAAATAAAACTACTTTGGTAAATGAGCATTTTAGAGTTTCAATTATAGTGCAGTGCAATCTGTCGTTACATATGTAAACGTTTGAGCTTCCCTTAGATTTAGTGCAAGTTATTCCTTGATTAACTTACATTATGATGATTAATCATGAAGTGTGGATGTTTTTTTCCATCAAAGATTCTGGATGTTGTCCCAGAAGTTGAGGTCTGCAATACCAGACAGTCGGTACTAAGAACACATTTATCCCTTCAACTGGTGGGTTTCATCCAGTTGTGGCGCATGTACAATACGTCAAAGGGCGTGTTTAACTGTCTCCAAGCCACCCTGGAGATGCAGAAGTAGATTTTCAATTTGTCTGATTTGTTTCACCATTGATATTCATGTGCCTTCAGCTGCCAATATCCTAAGCTCCTGAATTCTTTTCCAAAACCCCATTCCCTGCTTACCTTTCTCAACACCTTTAGGTCTCTCCTTAAAGTATATCAGCTGACCTGGACAAGTGTTTACACTTTCCCTAATTGGATTAGAAAGTGCCGTGGGGGAGTGAGGATGTGTCGGAATGATGGAAGAGTGGACCAGATTATTCCAGAGGGAATAGTCCCTGCAGAATGTTGACAGTAGAGGTGAAGGGAAGATGTGGTGGCAGGAAATGATGGAGGATGATCCTTTGAATGCGGAATCTATTGGGGTGGAAAGTTGTTCTGGGAAGGAAGGAAAGGAGTCACTGCCCAAGGCTCCAAATACACCTTCCAGGTGAAGCAGCATTTCACTTGCACAATTTTCAATTTAGTCTATTGTATTCACTGCTCACAATGTGGCCTCCTTAACATTGATGAGACCAAAGACTGAGTGCTTTGCGGAACTCCTCCGGTCTGTCCATAGGAATGATCCCGACCTCCCAATAGTATGCCAGTTCGATAAACCATCTTGCTCTTATGCTAAAATGTCTGTTCTGAGGCTGCTACAATGTTCAAACAAAGCACAACGCAAGGAAAGGTCCCACTTTGAATATGGTTTGTATCTCTGTTTGGGCAACTCGTAGTTTCTTTTGGCTTGACAAGGTTTTCCTCTACCTCTGAGTAACTTAGGTCTAATTCTGAAGATGTTTTGAAAACTCTTTTACGCGCATTGTTATATATTTTACACTTCTGGGAGTGCACCTCTATCTTGTTCAGTCTATTCTGTCTCTCTTTTCTGAATCTTGCATGTAGCTGTTGGAATCGCTGTTCCACCTTGATATGCATCCACATCTCATTTCCATGACCACTAACCCATTTTTCTCCATAATGAGGCTTGAAGAAAGATAAGGATAAGCAGTTTCAGAGATAGTAGGAACTGCAGATGCTGGAGAATCTGAGATAACAAGGTGTAGAGCTGGATGAACACAGCAGGCCAAGCAGCATCAGAGGAGCAGGAAAGCTGACGTTTTGGGCCTAGACCCTTCTTCTGAAGAAGGGTCTAGGCC
>NW_025982029.1:0-5133 GCF_021869965.1 Rhincodon typus | reverse complement strand
GTGTTATCTCTGACTCCAGCATCTGCAGTCCTTACTATCTCTTAAACACAGAGCCTGCTGTGTCAATTGCATGGTATGTGACCAGTGAGGCAAGACTGACACCTACTGTACGAAGGAGAGCATACGCAATTTAACATTGTGTTTCCCTCCAAGAAATTGGTAGATTGGGCCAACCAGAAGGGGAAGCTGGTGAGATGCACGGTAGGTTTTTGAAGGAGAGGTGAGAAGGTTCATATGGAATTTTGGTGGCTGTGGGTTGGCAGACTCTAACATTGATAAAGTAGAGAGGAGGCTCAACTCGAAAGGTGTGAGCTGGGGTTTAAGATGCTGGAAGGGGCACCAGGGTGAATGGAGGCATTGGAGTTTGGTAAAGATTGGAACAACAGGATTGGATACAGGGAGACCTCAGAGGGGGTAAATCATTGGAACGAAGAGCACATAGGGGAGGTGGTAGCCTATTGGTATTATTGCTGGACTAATAATCTAGAGACCCAGGTAATGTCCTGGAGACCAAGGTTCAAATCCCACGTTGGCAGATGGCAGAATCTGAATTCAATGAAAATGTGGAATTAAGAGTCTCTTGGATGACTGTGAATCCATTGCCAATTGTCAGAGAAAACCCATCTGGTTCACTAATGTCGTTGAGAGAAGGAAACTGCCATCCTTACCTGGTCTGGCCTACAGGTGACTCCAGACCCACAGCAATGTGGTTGACTCAGGAATGGGCAATAAAAGCTAGTCTAGCTAGAGATGCCCTCATCCTGTGAATGTATTAAAAGAAATTGGGGTGGGGGTGGGGTTCTGTGCTTGGAGAATGGTGGTGATGAAGGCAGAGACATGGGTTTGATTGGCATTTGACGTGGGCATTGGGAAGGGCTGTGTTTCGGGGTGAAGACAGATCACCAACAGCTTCTCAAGAGCATGTCAGGGATGGGGCAACAAATGCTTGGCCTAGCCAACAACACATACTTACATCCCATCAAAGACCAATTTTAAAACATGTGGGATGTGATGGGCCACATTGTAGGAATAGGCAGTGAATAGAGATCCAGCCAAAGAGAAATTCTGCACTATCCTGGGGTTCACTCTAAACACTCTGTTGTGGAGGGAATGTGTGGAACCAAAGAGAGCAACTATAACATCTGGATGGTTGCTTGCGATGATTAATCTGCCCATCATTCACAAACTCCCTCCTACCTGGGTCCCAAGTCTGCCCCGGTCAATGGTCAAGAGACAGACGGTGTCAGTCAAAGAAATGCCAGCAGGAGGCACTCCCTAATTCTTTTTAAGCTAGTTGCTATTAAAACACAGTTGAACCAAAGATTTCCAATTTTGTCCCATTTTTCAGACTGCTTTAATAAACAGTGAACCACAGGAAGTGGTGGTGGAGTAATAATCCTGACCCCAGGCTAATGGTCTGGCAACGTGGGTTCAAACCCCACCAATGATAGGTGGTGACATTTGAATTCAATGCTGAAATGAAAAGCACTAGCTTAATAATAACCACTGTCATTAAAGTCTGACTAGCTCACTAATGCCCTTTAGAGAAGGAAATCTGCTAACCTTACCTGGTCTATGTGACTCCAGACCCACAGCAATGTGGTTGGCTCTTAACTGCCCTCTGGGCAATTAGGGATTGGCAGATGGTTTATCCAGCAATTCCCATAAAGAAGAAAAGTCATTTTGGAGTTTGGATGAATGTGAGGTATTGCATTTTGGTAATGCCAAAAAGGACAGGACTTATACAATTAATGGTAGGGCCCTAGGTAGTGTTGTAGTACAGAGAGACCTAGGGTTTCAGGTACATAATTCTTTGAAATTTGTGTCATATGTAGAGAGAGTGGGAATATTGCAGCAAGTGGTAATGACTTGGACCTCGCTGCATATGGTAATGGAGACCATCGATGATTCCAATAGGGATAAACCTCAATAAGGTCACTCCTCAATCTCCTACACTCCAGTGAAAGAAGTCTCAGCCTTTCCAGTCTATTTTTATATCTCAAAACCTGTCCAATTAAAGGGACACGCGAGGAACATAAACATCCAGGGCTATGGGAATCAAGGAAGGAAGTGAGACTGACCAGATCGCTGCGGGGAAGATGTACTTGGCAAGGAATTTTTTATCCAACAATCAAACATCACAAAACAGATTATCTGGTCACTATAAAACTGTGGGAGCTCTCTGTGAGCAAAATGGCTCTTACCTTATTACAGTGGGATTGGAATAGATGGATGTTTGATGACCAGTGCAAACATAATGGGCCAAAGCGCCTCTTTCCATGCTGTACTGACTCTAATAGCTGTACGTCATTGGCTGTAAATTGCCTTGAGATATCCAGTGGCTGTGAAAAGCTCAACATAATTGCAAGTCTTTCCTTTTTTTTACAAGGAGCCAGCATGTACTCAATGGGTTGAACGGCCTCCTTCTGCACTGTAATGGGTGGCACGGTGCCTCAGTGGTTATCACTGTTGCCTCACAACACCAGGGACCCGGGTTTGTACATTCTCCCCATGTGTGTCTACATGGGTTTCCTCCAGGTGCTCCAGTTTCCTCCCACGTTTCAAAGGTCTGCAAGTTAGGTGGATTGGCCATGCTAAATTACCCCATAGTGCCCAGGGATTTGTAGGTTAGGTGCATTCGCCATGGGAAATGCAGGCTTACAAGATAGGATAGGGGGATGGGTTTGGGTGGGATACTCTTCAGAGGGTCAGGGTAGACTCGTTGGGCCGAATGGCCTGTCCCCACAATGTGGGGATTCAATGACTCTGCAAGGACAGGGCCGTAACAAACCCAACGTGAATATCTGTGCGTCATATTGTAATCTGACTTGGAGATGATCGCGTGGAGTCCAATATCTCCTGCACTTGGCGATACCGTTTCTCTTCCCCACCACCCACCTCCACCCAAATTTCTATAATGTTGGGATGTGGTGACGAGCTTTAACCCTTTCCTGGGCCATTTTTCCAGCTGGAAAGGAAACTGCCACCCTGTCAGCTTCCTGGTAGCAACTATTCCCACTCCGCTGACTCCTGGAGTTCAATGACATCCGCTAGGGATGCAGACCCCAGGAGGGATAGAATGGGTTTCCAGGGTCGAACATAAGGAGGGGTGGAAATTGGCATTGTACCAGCCTCCTTGCTCCTCTTCCCCCCCTACCTCCCAAATTCCTGATTCCACCATTGGTGGTCGTGCCTTCAGCTGCCTGAGTCCCTTAGCCCAAGAATTCCCTCCCTCTCTCTGTGCCCTTTAAGATGCTCCTTGAAACTGACATATTTGTCAAAATGTCTGATCGCCTGCTCTAAAATTTGATTTTGTTTTTCAGTATCAAATTTCTATTTGATTTACGCTCCTGTGAAGTGCCTTTGGGACATTTTACTCAGTGAGAGTACTTTATGGGTGTAAACCATTGTTGACAGACCTGAGTTATTGCTTTTAAGACAGTCAGAGAAATGACAACGTGATTAGAAATACAGAAAATAGGAGCAGTAGGCCATTCAGCCCATCAAGCTTTTTCCATCCGTCAATATGATTGTGACTGATCATCCAAGTCAGTCTCTGGTCCTGCTTTCTCCCCATACTCTTTGATCCCCTTAACATCGAAAACTATATCTACGTCCTTCTTGAAAACATTTGATATTTTGACCTCATCAGCTTTCTGTGGCAGAGAATTCCACAGGCTTTCCACTTTCTGAGTGAAGACATTTCTCCTCATCTCTGTCCTAAATGGCCTACTCTGTATCCTTAGACTGTAACACCCTGGTTCTGGACTCCCCAGTCATTGGGAACATCTTTCTGCATTTATCGCTACAGGGTGGAAGCAGGCTATTTGGCCCATCAAGTTCCCACCAACCCTCTGAAAAGCATCCCACCCAGACCCACACCCCATCCCCTATCCCTGAAACCCTGCATTTCCCATGGCTAATCCACATAGCCTGGTTCTGACTCACTTGGAGACTCTCACTGTCCTCCACAAGGATCCAGTGGCCATCAGGGTCTGAGATGTGCTGTTAAATTGGAGCTGGTGGCTCTGAGGCACAGACACTCCCTCTGTCCACTCTCCCATTTAACCCACAGCTGATCTTTGCTTGAACCCACCTCTGCCTTGACACTCTTTGCCAACGAGCATCTCTCAACTTTCGCCTTTAAAGCATCAGTTGACCCCTAACATACGGAGCTTTCTGGAGGAGGATAGGGAAGAGAGAATTTAAGATTTCTGCTCCCCTCTGTGTGTTGTGTGTGTGCTTGTGTGTGTGCGTGTGTGTGTGTGTGCGTGTGTGTGTATGTATTTCTGTGCACGTGAGTGTGACAGTATGTGTGTGTGTGTTTGAGTCTATGTGTGTGTGTGTGTCTGTGTGTGAGTCTGTTTGTGTCTGTGTGCGCGTGTGTGTGAGACTATGTGTGTGTAAACATGTGTGTTTGTGCACATGCGTGTGAGACTGTGTGTGTCTGTGTGCACATATATGTGAGACTGTGTGTGTGTGTGTCTGCCTGTCTGTCTGTCTATGTGTGTGTGTGTCTGTCTATGTGTGTGTGTGTATGTGTGTGTCTGTCTGTCTATGTGTGTATGTCTGTCTGTGTGTGTGTGTATGTCTGTGTGTGTGTGTGTGTGCGTGTATGTCTGCCTGTCTGTCTATGTGCGTGTCTGCCTGTCTGTCTATGTGTGTGTGTGTGTGTGTCTGTCTATGTGTGTGTGTGTATGTGTGTTTGTCTGTCTATCTATGTATGTGTGTGTGTGTCCGTCTGTCTGTGTATGTGCGTCAGTGTGTTTGTGTATGTCTATGTGTGTGTGTCTGTCTGTCTATGTGTGTCTGTCTGTCTATGTGTGTGTGTATGTGTGTGTGTCTGTCTGTCTATGTGTGTGTGTGTATGTCTATGTGTGTGTGTGCGTATATGTGTGTGTGTCTGTCCGTCTGTCTATGTGTGTGTGTCTGTCCGTCTGTCTATGTGTTTGTGTGTGTCTGTGTGTAAGAGTCTGTGTGAGTCTGTGTGCGCGTGTGTGTGAGACTATGTGTGTGTAAGCGTGTGTGTTTGTGCACATGCATGTGAGACTGTGTGTCCGTGTGTGTCTGTGTGCAATTATACGTGAGACTGTGTGTATGTCTGCCTGTCTGTCTATGTGTGTGTGTGTGTGT
>NW_025982028.1:1546-5133 GCF_021869965.1 Rhincodon typus | reverse complement strand
TGCCAGGCCATTGGATGATGGGTGGTATGGAGCTGTCCTTATATGTCAAATCCCATTTGACTCTACGAAATAATCAAATTTCCTGCTGGTAAACAATGGCCCATTATCTGTGACCAGCATTTCCGGGATTCTGTGTGTTGGAAAAGATGCCCACGGTTTTTCTATTGTTGTTCCAATGTTTGATGAATGAACACTATACACTCCCCAGCATTTTGAATGGACGTCTACGATGAGTAAGAACGTTGAACCCATGAAAGGACCTGCGTTGTCAACGTGCAGCCGAGTCCAGGGTTTATCTAGCTATTCCCACGGATACAGGGGAGCCGCTGGTGGTAATTTTTGTCCTTGTTGACACTTTTCTCAGTGCCTCACCAACATAGTACATGGCCCCACCAAGCTTGACCACCAGACATGACTTCTCACCAACATCTTCATTTTGAAGACCTCTGGATGGCCCTAGTGGAGTTCAGCCTTTGGTGACCTTTGTTCAGGACAGTCACTCTTGATCCCCATAACAATATGCTGTCCTCTACGGTGAGCTGGTCTCTCCGGGTCCAAAAGGTTTCAATTCTAGTTGTGATGGCCGTTTGGTTTCTCCCATTAATGCCAGTTGTTTCAGTTTGGAAAGGACTAGATCTTTCCATGTCTAAAGTCTGATATTGTTAGCTGTGACTGGGAGCATGTCCAGAAAATTTAATATCATTACAGACTCTTCCAGGTTCTGAGGAAGGATCACTGGACCTGAAACGTTAACTCTGATTTCTCTCCACAGATGTTGCCAGACCTGCTGACGTTTTCCAGCAATTTCTATTTTTGTTTCTTCTGTTGAGGGTATCTGCTAATGGGAGGTGGCTCAGTGAATTCGCATTTGCTACTTGGCCTCCCAGACAGTGTTCTAACTTATAATTATAAGCACTTACTATTAGAGCCCACCGCTGAACGCGGCCCAAAGCTATGGGCAACACTGCCTTGTCCTCTTTAAGCATACCAAGTAGGGGTTTGTGGTCCATGATTATCACAACTCTTTGTCCATAAAAGGCATTGGTGGAACTTCCTGACTCCAGATATGGCCACCAAACCTTCTTTTTCTATTTGGGCATATTTACACTCTGCATTAGCCAAAGTCCTGGATGCATAAGCTATTGGGCCACCTATGAGCCAATAACCCTGAAGCCAAAAGGGAAGGCATTGCACGCCAATATCAGATCTTTTCTTGGAATCATAGTGTGTCAACACCTTCGAGGATGATAGCTGTTTCTTTACTTCTTGTCTATGAGACCACTTGCAAGGCTGAGCCCTTTTGAAAGAGATAATGCATAGGTGCCAGGTTGCATGCACTTTCCATAATAATTTACCAGCCCAAGAAATAGTCTAAGGTCCTGGACAGACTTCAGAGCCAGGGCACCTTTGATCACCCTCACTATGTTCCAATGGCTGTATCCCGGTCTTATCGACTGTAGCCCAAGAAGGTCACTTGAGGGTCTGGAACACATTTTTCTCTTCTTAAGCGTATGCCTGTCTTGGAAGAATGCCTTACGACTATGTCCGAGTTCTCCAAGTTACCCTTATTGGTTTTCCCTGTTATCAGGATGTCATCTAGGGAAATGGCGACCTGAGGCAGACCTTGCATAATGTCTCCATCGTCTGCTGAAAAATTGAACATGCTGACGATACCCCAGATGGCAGTCTCGTATATTGGCACAAGCCCTTATGGGTATTAATTGTAGCAAACTCTGGGAATCCTGGTCTAAACGCATTTGCAAGTCAGCATGGCTCAAGTTCAGCTTCATGAAGGACAGCCCCCCTGCCAGCTATATGTACAAGTCTTCTGTCCAAGGGATTGGGTATTTATCCAGCTGTGAGAAACTGTTTACCATTTGTTTAAAATCCCCACAAAGGCGAACTGATCCATCAGGCTTCAAAATCAGTATGACTGGCGCTGCCCATTCCAACCATTGGACTGGTTAGATGATTCCTTCATTTTCCAACCTGCTGATTTCTGCCTCTACTTTTGCCTATAGGGCTAATGGCACTGGGTGGGCCTTGCAGAATCATGGAATTGCTTCCTGGTCAATATGGAAGCTGGCCTTGGCTCCTCTGACAGTCCCTAGACCTTCCTGGAAGACTTCCAAGTATTTAATTAGGATATACTCAGACAGCCATTTTCTAATTGAGCCAATTTAGGTGAGTGTCACGCAACCAATTTCACCCCATTAAGCTTGGGCCCGAGCCTTTTACTACAATCAGTGATAACTGAACCAGCTGCTTCTCATAAGAGACCGGAACCAAAGTTGTACCCTTAAGTTGTTAAAGGTTCCCTGGTATAGGTTCTCAGCCTAGCTGAGGTCTTGCGCAAACTTAAGGGTTAGAGTCCAGAGCAAATTTTATTAAAAACTGGATCTGCAATCATTGATGGGGCTGCACCAGTATCAAACCCCATTATAATCAGATAACCATTTAACAAGACACTTATCTTGATGAGTTCTGATTTTGATGTTGCTAAGCAATTTAAATTCCAAACCAGATGTAGGTGGACTTTCCAGGGTATGAACTTTCCTAAATACCCTCCTGGACACTGGCCTGTGAGTTATCCTACTCAGTTTAGGTCCAGTCAGACTCTTTTACTGTCTCAGGTCCTCATACCAGCAACAACTACAGTGGCTTGCTGGCCAGGATGCTGAAGAAGATTTCAACTGTTTGGCATTATTTTAGGGTTTTGCTGTGGGCTGACCGAGAGTCCCTCCAATCAGGATATGTCCTGAATGAGGCTATGCAATTACCTAAACTTAAGTGGTGTTCCCCAAGCTCAGTCAGACTGGTGAGGGTGTCCACTTTCATCGGAATACCTTGCAACTCATCCGTTCCACTTGCCACATTTTCCAATGATAAAGCCAGTTGTAATGCCTATTTGAAGCTCAGCTGAGCTTCGACTAGCAGGCGTTTTTGCATAGTTGCATGATTAATCCTGCATACCAGACAGTCTCTAAGCATCTTATTAAGTGTTAAACCAAATTCACAGGCTTCTGCCAGTTGTCTTAACCTAGTCAAAAACCCCACTACAGATTCACCTTGTTCTCAAATTGACAAGTAAAAGCGATAGCGTCTCAGAATTAGGAGGCTTGGACTTGTGATATTCCTTAACTATGTTAGTTGATTCTTGAAAGGATTTAGTATCTGGTGCCTCAGGACTCCTAATGATAGAAAAACAAAAGCATGATGTAAGAAAATGCTTACCCCAACTCAAAAATGACTGTTGTGAGCAAGTTTCTTCAGGATTGTGCTTTACTCTCATTACCACTGAAATAACTGCACAGATGCCAGTATCCCGTCCCCGAGTCAACCTTTATTTACGCATGAATAGTCCTTGACTATAGTACTGCCTTATAGAGTCAGGCACCAGAGTGTCAATATCTCTGACACTCAACTTTTTTATGCCAGCCAGGGTTTCCTGATTGGACCAGATTAACAGCCCCGATCAGGGAACTCATATTGTATGAGGTCCAGCTGGCTGACCTCATTATAATCACTCCAAGAAGCCCCACATCCTCCTCCTCAGGGCAACCAGGAATTGCCAATAAAGCCTTGCT
>NW_025982028.1:0-1446 GCF_021869965.1 Rhincodon typus | reverse complement strand
CCACAGAGACCCACATTCTCACTTTGCTTTGGTCTTTTATACTTTAAGAACTGCTTTAAATTTTATTCACTTGGAACTACAGCAGCCAAAGAAGAGATTTTCATCCCATCATTCTTGATTGAATTCAAACCACATGGAAGGATAGTATCTAACTCATTCTGGCAGAGAAGGCTGAAGAGGCTGAATGGCCAACACCTATTCCTATATTCTTAGGTCCTGTTTGTATCCTGCTGTATTAGGAATTTCTCATAAACCATGAAATAGAGTTTAACGCACAGAAAGAGGCCCTTTGTCCCATTGTGATTGTGCCAGTCATCAAGCACCTATTTACTCTAATCCCGTTTTCCAGCATTGGACCCATAGCCTTATCAGGGAGCGATAGAAGGGCAGATATGAAGGCAGATCTCAGAAGGGTGTAAAAATTAATAGGATAATAATAGTAGAGAAGTTAAATTCTCCAATATTAATTGAGATAGACAAAGTGTGAAAGGTTCAGAAAGAGCAGAATCCTTAATCCAGAATCCAGGAGAGCTTTTTAAGCCAGCACATAGAAAGTCCTACAAGAGATATATTACATACATACTAAGCTTCCATATCAAATAAGAAATGTATGTAGTTATTAATGTGATGCAAGGACAATTTGAAAACTTGTAAAATGAAGGGCCCACACAAAACCCAGTTGTAGGCTGAATTCAGCAAAACACATTTGATTTCCCAATGATAGTTTCTTTTGTAATATTTCTGTATTTCTAATTATAAATTGTTGATCACAACAACAGCAATAATCGGTTTTGTTTTATTGCTACATTTTAGAATTCATTTTTATATCCGTTTTGGTCAGTTTTTGCTTTAAGCAGTGTTGATCACTGTAACTGTGGCACAGCAACTACGATTTAACTTTGAGCATACAGTGTTAGCATCAAACACTCCCAGAGCAGAAAGAGCACTGGGATAGATATAGAATCAAGCTTCCTCTACACCTTCCCCCATCAAACACTCCCAGGACAGGGTCAGCACAGGGTCAGATACAGAGTAAAGCTCCCTTTTTGTTGTCCCCGTCAGACACTCCCAGGACAGGGACAGCATGGGGTTAGATACAGAGTAAAGCTCTCTCTACACTGTCCTCCCCCATCAAACATTCCCAGGACAGGTATAACTCAAAGTTAGAAACAGAGTAAGGCTCTCTTTACATTCTCCCCTTCAATCATTTGCAGGACAGGGACAGCATGGGATTAGATGCAGAGTAAAGCTCCCTCCACTCTTTTAAATTGAAAGTTAGGCTCTCTCTACACTGTCTCCATTAAACACACCTAGAACAGGTACAGCACAGAGTTAGATATAGAGTAAAGCTCCTTCTATTCTTTTGAACAGAAAGTAAATGTTCCTCTTTTTTTAAGAACTGAAATTAAAGCTCCCTTGACTCTTTAAACTGAAAGTTCCCTCAAT
>NW_025982027.1:0-5133 GCF_021869965.1 Rhincodon typus | reverse complement strand
ACTCTCTTTATATTTTCACTCCCCTTTTAAACAACTTTCATTTTAGAAACAATATGGATGTTGATAGTAAAGTTTGGCAGGATTTTGCCTTGGCTTTCAGGATCCTAACGTGTGGACCAAATGGAAGTCTTGAGATTGTGTTTGCCAAAGGTCAGACCAACTCAATGATATTGCTGGAGATGACATTCTAATTAGTCACTTCATTCTTACAAACCTATTCACGGCAATGGGCAGGCTATTGATGCCAGTATCCTGTCAGCTCAGAACCTGAGCAACTCCAATAGGAGAGCCAGGCACTGCTGACAGGTCAGGGACCACAAGGGCACTTCAATGTGGAGGCACCCTCTCAGGCCTGAGCATTATTCGTTAAATACCTGGCCAATGGGGAAAGCTGGAGACAGTACAGAGACAACTAAAGAAGACTAACATTCAGTTCTAATTGCATCCCAAGCTGGCCATAGAAAAGCTGTATCAATGAAGCTCACAGTCTCTGCATGGCACTGCTTCTGGCTATATATTGGTGACTTTTCTGAACCATCCCTGATTGGGGCATTAATTATCTAAGTTGGCATCATAAACCAGTCACCTGGCACCCAAAGTTGAGCAATGTAAAATGAATGATCAGGTAAAACGTGTATGATTTTCAAAGAATAGTCACAATCATTGAAGACCATACAAAGGGTTTGTGTGCACATCCTGTGAGCTGTTCAGTTCATCAGTTAGTCAGATGGTGCCTAAGGAGGTGCTGCTAAATCATTTATCACCAAGTTAACAAGGCTCTTAAATGCAATGAGAGATAACTTTTGCAGTGAAAAATCAAATACATGTGAGAGAGCATGAAAACCAGCAAAAACAAAGTGTTTGAATTGTTATGGCCTTGAGGTACTTGTAAATGGAATGTGTGAGAGAAATCTAGAATTATGAAATCCCTACACCATTCAACCTATTGAGTTAGCACGGTCCCTCTGAAGAGCATCCCACAATACCCAGCCCCTTACCCTATTCCCTTAAACCCACATTTACCATGGTTAATCCATCTAGCCTATACATATCTGAATGTTATGGATAAGTTGGCCTGGTCAATCCACCTAACCTGCACGTCTTTGTGCTGTGGGAGGAGTGACAGAACACAGCACATAGGAGTCCCACAAAACTGGAGCAGCAGACAAAAACCCATGCAGATACAGGGAGAATGTGCAAACTCCAAACAGATAGTCACCCAAGCTGGAATCAAACGCGCGTCCCTGGTACTATGGCACAGCAGTGCCAATCACTGAGTCACTGTGCTGTCCAAATTCTTTATTGAAAAAGAAATATTATAAGCTAGCTTTGCTTAAAATTGGTGATTGAGCTTGACTTCCAAAGGTAGCACTAAACCTTCTGTTCTAAAGACAAGCATTTGGAAGTTGTTGAGCATGCTAAATGGTAGCCATTTTTAAAGAAAAGGAATTTAAATGTGATTGATCATAATCATTTTCTGAAAGTAGTTATTAATCTATATTTGTTTTAAAAATCTAGGATCTGAAAAGAGAGATGGCCAGACGAAAATAGTTGATACAGAGGAAAGGAACAGTTCAGAATATTGCTTATGTCATTATTTAAAACAGAACTGAGCAACAATTTTTCTTTTGCAACATGAGGACCGAGGGAAACATAGGTAAAATTAGAAAAATATGCCAATTTTGCAAATAGTTTTAAAAGTAGGACTGATGAATATATTTTTATAGGTTAATTTGCAAAACCCAAGTCAAAATCTCTTTCAGCTTTATTCTGTCTTTTCTGAATTACAAGGAAAATCACATAAAATTAAAGGATAAAACTATTACTGCAGTAATAGAAAAGATATCTTTGTTTGCTCCTTGAGCATGCTAGGAATTTACACCTAAGTATCTGAGTAAGCGAAATAGTCTGCTCATAGATTCGGGGAACTGGAGACCAAATACAAATGATATTGTAACTGTGTCAACTAAAAAAAACAGAAATCAAAAAACAGATACCTCAACATAATAAATATTATCACCCTGATAACTGCAATTTTCACCAATGTGACTGGAAGCCTGCACTTGGCCACTGACCAAATCATAACTGAGTGATGCTGAGAGATGGCACAGTGTGAAAACTCCCCCTGATGCTTTCCACACTTCATTGATGCAGTGATAAGCAATATGCTTGGAGACAGTATCTAGACAACTAGCAGTAAAGAATTCAAGTGTTGGGCTGCGCTAAAACATTTTGTGCTGATTTAACCTGCAGCCTGAGAAGCTGCCCTGCAAAAGTATGCAAGGATGGAGTGGTAACAAGTATTCTGTTAAACCTCTTGTCAGTAACAGGCCCACGATCGCACTTGCCTCGATACACGAAGCAAACAACTTTTTAAAAAAATCCTTTTAAAACCATTACAACCCTGCAAAATCCTGACACAGACACAGAGCTGGGAGTACTATAGAAACAGATAATGGGCTAGTGGAAGGCCAAGACAACGCTATAGCCATCATTTACACATCTATCATTGCTATGTCAATTTTGGATTCATCTGGCAGAGCTCAAAGTTAGAGAATGATAACAGGGGATCACAAATCACAGATTTACAATAGATTCCATTTATAAAATTCATATCAACAACTATAATAAAAAAATCAAAGAACTTTCCTTGTACATTGTATTTAACACATCTTTTAATCAAGTTATTATAGACTAAAACAAATGTAAAGAAGGTTATTATATAATTTGCTCCTAAATAAGAGGAATAACCAGTTATCTTGCAATTATGGAATCATAGAATCATTACGATGCGGAAAGAGGCCATCAAATACACACTGACCCTTCAAAGAACATAGACTCATAGAGTTGTATATTGAAAGAAAAGAAAACACAAAGTAAGAATCAAATTAAGGACATTTTCTATTTGCCATTTAGGTGTTCATTGTACAAATGCCATTAAATAGCATTTGAGACACCAGACTGTGGCAGTTTCTGAATTTCATTCTTTTCACTATTCTCTACAGGCCACTGCTGTTACTTTGATTACTGCAATACTTATTCCACATAAAGGAAATCATAATAATTCTGAGTGATCTATAGATCTGAACTGCTGTTTGAGTAGGCCAGTGCTTGTATTGGGATGACCCGGTGACACCACAAAGCACAGTTGCTGTATGTATGCCAGGGAGCTAACCTTGTGACATCCTTTGTTACCCAAGAGGCAAGTTATGCATAAATTCCACAGAAGTCACAAGTGTGCAGGTAGAAACAAACGTTGATGTGCATGCCTCGCATTCAATTATCACAGGCTATTTTTCATGTGGTTGTAATTCATCCTGCTTGTGAATAGGCAGAGTTTGGTGTTCAGATGCTTAAAAAGCAACTCTGTCTGCCATGTAAGATGTCCTCTACAGTCTCAGGTTCTAATATTAAAAAAATCCTATAACTCTTCCTCCTTACACTGAAATGAGATATCCATTCTGTCATTTTGCACCAATACAGTGAAAATCATCTATTCATTGACAGTGTTCCCTCGAAAGACTGGAATATAACTTGAAAATTGATAACTGTAATAATATTCATTTCACAGGTAGTGCAACAACAATGAGTTGATTATATTTGCAACTTCTGTACTACTTTCAACTTTTTCCCTTCAGGGGCAAAGGTGGAATACTCATGCCATTTGACTGCATGTTTTATATATATGTTTGCCATTTGTATGTATAAATTAGCATATCATAGATAGTCACATACTTTAGAAAAAGCAAAATACTGTGGATGTTGGAAATCTAAAATAAAAACAGTGATGGAGAAACTCAGCAGGTCTGGCAGCATCTGTGCAGAGAGGAATGGAGTTAAAGTTTTGAGTCCAATATGACACCTCTTCAGAATTGAAAAGGGTTGGAAAATTATGACTTTATGCAGCAAACAGAGAAGGATGGGGAGCAAGTGGAACAGATTATAATGGTGCTTAGAGCCAAAGAGAGATTTCTAGTGGCGGTGAAGGGAAGATAAGGATGTAAAATGCACAAAAATGAAGGTGTGAAAGGAGAAAATGAATGTGCTCTATTGAGAACAAAGTCAATAAGACCCCCAAATAAGTGTGTGTGTGTGTGTGTGTGTGTGTGAGTTTCTCCAGCACTTTCTGTTTTTAGTCATGTATTTTTGTTGTAGAAGGAGGAAAAAACAGAATGTCAGGGCTGAATTTTTTACTCAAGGTCAGGAACCAGACATTTGGGCTAGTTCCAGGCCTTGACCTCACACATTATGCTTTAGGCCTGTTTACTTCAATCTTAAATGCAACAGCCAATTATAGATCAAGGACTATGCTCAACATCCAATCAAGAATGGTGGATGGGCTCTTGATGCCAGTGGGTCAATGGTCAATAATTGACAGGGTCACCAGCCAAAGTGGGAACCACTGACTAGACATGAAGACTATAGGGGCCAATGCCAGGTCAGTTGGTGTTTATTTTTAAAAATGTCAGAAATCACACGACACCAGGTTATTGTCCAACAGGTTTATTTCAAAACACAAGCTTTCAGAGTCTTACTTTTTCTTTAGGCATTAGTGAGACAGGTAGTGTCAGACACAGAATTTATAAGTAAAAGATCAAAAGGTCACAACATTGACGAGGATGTACTCAACAAACCTAAGATGATGTTAAATCTTTAATCAGCTCGAAGGTTTTAATTGATTAATATGTACATGTAAATCCCCAAATTCCTTTGAAGTCACTGTCCTGAGAGAATTAAAGGTTTTATCAGTGCAAAGGAGGTTAAATTTTAGGTCAGACATTGCACGTTAGGTATGACGCCTTATTTAGAATCTGTTTGTGTTTTGTTTTGGAGTCAGACTGGTTTTATTTCTAAAATGCCACATTGACTGACTGTCTATAAATTATGTGTTTTTTGAACAAAATAGAATGTATCTGCAAATACAAATTAGAACATAGAACATAGAAAATTACAGCGCAGTACAGGCCCTTCGGCCCTCGATGTTGCGCCGACCTGTGAAACCAATCTGAAGCCCATTTAACCTAAACTATTCCATTATCATCCATATGTTTATCCAATGACCATTTAAATGTCCTTAAATTGGGCAAGTCTACTATTTTTGCAGGCAGGGCATTCCACGCCCTTACTACTCTC
>NW_025982026.1:0-5134 GCF_021869965.1 Rhincodon typus | reverse complement strand
GTATGGGGGCAGGTGTAGCACTTCCTGCGGTTGCAGGGAAAAGTGCCGGGTGTGGTGGAGCTGGAGGGGAGTGTGGAGCGGACAAGGGAGTCACGGAGAGAGTTGTCCCTCCGGAAAGCCGATAAGGGTGGGGAGGGAAAGATGTCTTTGGTGGTGGGGTGGGATTGCAGATGGCGGAAGTGTCGGAGGATGATGCGTTGGATCCGGAGGTTGGTGGGGTGGTACGTGAGGACGAGGGGGATTCGTTTTTGGTTCTTATTGCGTGGATGGGGTGTGAGGGATGAGTTGCGGGAGATGTGGGAGACACGGTTGAGGGCGTTCTCGACCACTGAGGGGGGGAAGTTACGGTCCTTGAAAAACGAGGACAACACTCATGGTTCCGAAGTTGTTCGAGGAACTTGCTTAATTACACAGTACTAAACTGCATTGAAATGTACATTTTCAACATTTTCCTCCACTGTCCCCTGAGCCCTTGATGTTTTTACTCTGTAGAAATCTGTCAATCGCATTCTTGAACAGACTCAATAACTAAACTCCACAGACTTTGGGGCACCGAATTTCAAATCTTCACCTCACTCTGAGTTCTCTCCCCTCAGTCTGCTGTTTGGGGTATGTTCCTGTTGTGGGAAATTAACTTCACCGTGTGCCTAGTGCTGCTCCTGGCATGCCCTCTGGCACTGCACTCTTTTTTACACTTGCTCAAGTGTTGCCCTGATCGTGTCATGGTTCCGTGTCACAAGGCTCAGGAAAAGAACACAGAGCAATGTCCAGCAAGATAAATTTTGTTGGTAAAAAGCAGTTCATGCGGCTTTCTGCGTTGTTTAGTCTATTTGCGAGTTTTGCATTATTTAGAATTTTGAAACTGTGCACTTTGTACACAAGTGCGGTTCATTAATATCTATCCTGAGGAGAGGTTGTTGCCAATATTGACTCCTGGGAACAGGACTGTGCACTCTCTTCGAGTCAGGAAAACAATTCCTCACAGATAACGTTACATCCCCACGGTCATGGGCCTTTCATGCCACAAAATTCTTCACAGAATTCGATTCAGCAACAATTCACCTAGTTCGTTTGCAAAATTCACACAACCGACCGGAAACACACGACACCCGCCGTCATCAACCTTCACCATTACTTCATTCAAGGACACGTTCCAAGGCTTTCATGAAGAGTGAATGCATAAGAATGTAACACAAAGTTAAATTGAATTTCACATTTAAAATTGTAAATTAAGAAGAGGCCAGAACTGAATTTAGAATATCAGAATATCATGTTTAGCACCACAGCTAGAACTCCAGCCCGACAATTGAGAAATCTACCCCTGAATCCCCAACATCTACAAGGCAACTCCCTCCATGTGCCCAGTTGGAAACCTATGTGAAGGAGCGTGCTGTCTGATACAGCGCCTGTGAGCATCCTCCATTGTCTGACCTAAAACTGCCAAGGAGCTGTCCATTCCAGTTGTGACAGCGGTGGGGTAAAGGTGAGAAACTTGATATTCAGTGTTGTCGATTCACCATTCTCATCATCATGATCGCAACGTTAAAGAGGTATTTAGACAGACACGTGAACAGTAAGGTAATAGAGAAATACGCAACCATTCGCAGGCAAGTGGGATCAGTTCAGTTCAGAATAGCGTTTGGCACAGACCTATGTTGCACTGTTTTGCGTTCCACGTTATCGTTGACAATTCTCTGCCCGAAACAACACCGAAAGATGGGAACATGGGAACATGAAGAGGCCATTCAAACCGGCTCCGCTGACTCGCCATTCCTTAACATCATGGCTGATCTAAAAATTCAATGGTTTTGCCTATCCCGTCCTCACAACCCACTTTGAGAATCTGGATTTATAGATCTCTAAATATATTCAAGGTGACAAATCAAATGTATAACGGGAATGTTACGTTGCATTTCCCTGTCAACTATGCAGATTTGTGGGACGAGCGGTCGTCTCTGGTTGAACTATTCTCTGAAAACTTGTGTGGGATGGTGACGAACGTCCTCTGGTCAGCAGCAGGGACTGGAATTCAGAATGACAGCAAGTGCAGATGAAGCAGTTTGCACAGAACACCATTGATTCGTTTGGAACCTGAAATGAAAGCCGACTTTGCTGGTTTTGAACACGACCTTTGAATCACAGATCTGTGGTAGTCCACTGCACTGTCCATTGCAACAAGAGCCATCCTCAAGTTGCACTGAGCCCGTTGTGCTCGCGTCTTTCATCAAGCAGCTGTCTTGCCATCGGTTTAGTAAGGACTGTTTGAAATATTAGTCCCTGTGTTGAATGTTAGTTTAAATACTCATCAACAATCCCACTGTATAAACCTGTGCTTCTGATATTTCGTTATTTTTACCTGTTTCTCTTTCATTCCATGTCTGTTTGTTGGAGGACAATTTGGGGGGAATAATGGGAGGGAAAATCGAGCTTCCTCTTATTGTCCAAATTCAACCTACTTTTTAATAGATTTCAGACAACAAGTTCCAATTCTTGATTTCGACTTTACCATAAAGTTGACTGATCAAGAATCTCCGGCGAGATGAACTGATAAGAATCGGATTCTTGCTTCACTTTCTACGAAACTGGCAAGATATAAAGAAGGAGAGCAGCAGTGAAATAGTTGAGAACAGCAACGAGAGTGGGATTCGAACCCACGCGTGCAGAGCACAATGAATTAGCAGTCCATCGCCTTAACCTCTCGGCCACCTCGTCACCCGTTTAGAGAAGGTGACATGTGATCTTATTAAGACCTCATGTTTCTCTCACTTAATTAAATTGTGCAGAGCAGCAAGTATTTCTCCCCCGTGTTTGTGAGATAATATGCAGCAGGGTATGATTTCTAGAGTATGGTATGACCTGTGGGTCACTCCTATTGCGACACACTGCTCTCATGAGCTGAACACAAATGAAGAAATTACTCAATGACGAGATTAGGTGGGTTATGGAGAATGGGTCTGGGTGACATGCTCTGAGGGTCGATGTGGACTTGTTGGGCCGAAGGGCCTGTTTCCACACTGTAGGGATTCTATGATTCTACGATCTATGATCTATTGAATCGAATTCGACGAAGAATTGGAGCCAATTGAATGAAAAGCCTGTTGACAGCGGCGATGTGACATTGTCTGTGAGGAATTGTTTTTCAGACTCGAGGAGAATACACTCTGCTGCTCCCAGAAGTCAGTACTGGGACCAGCTCTCTACTCAACAGATATTAATGACTCGTAATTGTTTACAGAGCGGACAGTTTCAAAATGCTAAATGAGGCAAACCTGACAAATGAACTGCACAATGCAGAAACTGGTCTTTTGTAATGGCATCTGTTGCGCTGAACTTCGCTCTCTTGTTATTTTCCTGAGCCTGACGCTTCAAGAATCGCTGGTCTATGCTAACAAAAGCTGCTCTGGGTGATGCTTGTTCTCACAACATCGGCAATGAACACGCCTCCATGATCACGCTTTCTCAAATTTAAATTGATCCTTCATTGCATTCCTTTAGTACATGTTACGGGGAAATTGTGTACCACAGTTAATGCCGTGGCCGGATTCGAACAAGAGTTGCTGCAGCCGCATCATATAGTCAGGACCTCTATATGGTCACGGCGCCGCACAATGAGGCCTCAGGGAACAGGAAATAAGCGCAGTGCTTCAGGGTGTGACAGGAGCATCACCAGGCACACGACAGGAAAACTTGCCAAACGGCGGACTGAGATGAGGGAACACACAATGGGGAGAATCTTTGGAATTCTGAGCCCCGGAAGTCGTAAATGCTAAGCATTGAGTTTGTAAAAGGCTGTCATTGATAGATTTCGACAGATTTTCAAAACATCAAGGTCTCAGCGAATAGTGTAGAAAAAATGGTTTTGAAGTCGGAGGCCGTCCAAGATCTCATTGAACGGGGAGGTGGGCTCGAAGTGCTGAGTGGCCACATCATACTCCTATTTCTTACAGTTTAAAATGAAGACTTTCTGCATTTTATTCACTTGGTGAATGTGATTCATTTTCATATGGAAATGATTTTTTGCTGGAGTGCGATATTGGATGTATTTTTCAATGAGCATTTGAGTTTTACAACGGTTATACCAGCAGTTTCCTCAGACAAGGAAGTGACCACTGCTGCAGACGACTATATAATCCCAGTTCCCAGGCCTGGAATCAGAGAAACTCAATGCCCCACTATTCTATATTTTCGAGTAAATCTGATTCTGACACTAAATCCCGACCCCTGCATATGCCTGATAAACGCTAAACCACTTGTTTCACAGAATTGTCGTCAATCTCCCTTAAAAATATTCATGGACACTACAGAAGATATCCTGGCATTTTCCCAAGACTGGATAAAATGGAATGAAATGCTTGGTTCGGCTGGGATTGTTCTCCTTGGAACAAAGGAGGCTGGGGGTGGGGAGATTTATAACCACACAATAACATTTATAAATATTCAATATTCTTAGGGACCTTGAAAGAGTGGATATGGACAGGTGGTTTGCCTTAGTGTGAGAATCGAGAGCCAAAGGACACAATCTCAGAACAAGGTGTTGCCCATTTAATTCTGAAACGAAGAGGAATTGTGTTGCTCAGGACCCAGTAATTGTCTGGAATTGTCTCTCTGAATTGTTGAGTATTTTCAAGCTGAGCTAGACAGATGTTTAATCAGTAAGGAGATCAAGGGTTATTCACATGGGGCAGGAGAATGGAGTTGAAGATTACCAGATCAGCCATGACACCATTGAATAGCGGAGCAGACTTGATGAGCTGACTGGCTTACTTCTGCTTCTGCATCATTTGGCCTATGGTCCCATTGATCGAAAAGTTTAAAATTGTGAGGGAGTTGGATAAAGTGGTAGAAAAGGTCTACTTATTTGATCAGACAGATCAGTAACGAACTTCATTAGCTGATGAAGAACAAATGTGCTGTGACCTGGAGACAACAAATGGCACTCTACATACCACAGATTGAAGAAATGACGGGAGGGAAAGTGGTGTTCCTTTTCACTATTCCAGTTTAGTATGCAATTTAAACATTTTAAAGTGATAGGTTGTAATTCTTGATTTCGACTTTACTGTCGTGTCGACAATTCAAGAATCTCTCTGACATAAACTGATAAGAATTGGGCGTCAAGTCCAATTTGTACAAA
>NW_025982025.1:0-5134 GCF_021869965.1 Rhincodon typus | reverse complement strand
CGTTTCGGGCCTAGACCCTTCATCAGAAATGGGGGAGGGGAAGGGGGTTCTGAAATAAATAGGGAGAGAGGGGGAGGCGGATAGCAGATGGATAGAGGAGAGGATAGGTGGAGAGGAAACAGATAGGTCGAAGAGGCGGGGATGGAGCCAGTAAAGGTGAGTGTAGGTGGGGAGTTAGGGAGGGGATAGGTCAGTCCAGAGAGGGTGGACAGGTCAAGGCGGCGGGATGAGGTTAGTAGGTAAGAGATGGGGGTGCGGCTTGAGGTGGGAGGAAGAACAGGTTAGGGAGGTGGGGACGAGCTGAACTGGTTTTGGGATGCGGTAGGGGGAGGGGAGATTTTGAAATATACTGCATCCGCTGTACCCGTTGTGGCCTCCTCTACATCGGGGAAACCAAGCGGAGGCTTGGGGACAGCTTTGCAGAACACCTACGCTCGGTTCGCAATAGACAACTGCACCTCCCAGTCGCGAACCATTTCAACTCCCCCTCCCATTCCTCAGACAACATGTCCATCCTGGGCCTCCTGCAGTGCCACAATGATGCCACCCGAAGGTTGCAGGAACAGCAACTCATATTCCGCTTGGGAACCCTGCAGCCCAATGGTATCAATGTGGATTTCACAAGCTTCAAAATCTCCCCTCCCCCTACCGCATCCCAAAACCAGTCCAGCTCGTCCCCGCCTCCCTAACCTGTTCTTCCTCCCACCTATCCCCTCCTCCCACCTCAAGCCCCACCCCCATCTCCTACCTACTAACCTCATCCCACCCCCTTGACCTGTCCATCCTCCCTGGGCTGACCTATCTCCTCCCTAACTCCCCACCTACACTCACCTTTACTGGCTCCATCCCCGCCTCTTTGACCTGTTTGTTTCCTCTCCACCTATCCTCTCCTCTATCCATCTTCTATCCGCCTCCCATTCTCTCCCTATTTATTTCAGATACCCCTTCCCCTCCCCCATTTCTGATGAAGGGTCTCGGCCCGAAACGTCAGCCTTTCTGCTCCTATGATGCTGCTTGGCCTGCTGTGTTCATCCAGCCCTGCACCTTGTTGTCTCGGATTCTCCAGCATCTGCAGTTCCTACTATCTCATGATCTACGACTGTATAGTTTCCAAAATGTAATAATCTTGGAGACTTCTTAAACCACCCCACGACATTTCAGCTCCAGCGAAAAAGAAACATCCTCTCTAGTGTCTCCCTGTGGCTAGTAACATCGGAGTGAATCTACTGTATCTTTTCTATAAAATCCAAAAGTATAAACTATACTCCAATTGTGGCCTAATTCCAATCATTCACTCGTTCAACATTGCTTTTCCTGCTTTAGCATTTTATTTCTCTAGATGCAAAAGTGTGGCTTCAATTTGCTTATTTTGTTGCCTTATCTCCTTAGGGATATTGCTTCATTGTTTTGTGTAACTACACAGTAAAGCTGTCTGCTCTCTAATCCATTTAAAAGCTTCCTGTTTAAAGCATGTCTTCTTTTGACTATTTTTATTTCCAAATCACACGGAACTGCATCTTTCACTCACTTGACGAACAATACTATTGTCTACCTACACCCTTTCACAGTTATTCACAATCTGCTTTATCTCCCACACTCCCACCAATTTAGTGCAATAAGGAGGTACTCCTGTAATGACCTTATCTACATCATTCATGTTTACATGAGAGTAGTTCCAAAAAGGAGTTCTTTGAAAAACTACTTTTTAACTGAAGAAATTTCTGGTCACCCCTAAATGCACTTTCTGCTATCTCTTGATTCTCCTTAATTGCATGAGTGATCATCTTTCCTGTACATTTCATGCAATTTTTTTTCACAAAAATGCTTTTGATTTTCAAAAAAAAATACACCCATTGTTTTCTTTACTCCAAATTTTGTCGTTTGTTCAGAGAATTATATAAAATGGGGCTAAACTAGTCCTACCTTTTAAAAATTTGTTTGGCAATTTAATTCTAGTATACTCCAGAAGACTACTATCAACAAAATTTAAACAGACTTCCCAATTTTATTTTAGGTTTTTTTGGCTGGTGGGACAATTTTATATCTTTTATCTCAGCTTCCTTTCAACATGCAAAAATTATGATTGAAATCTCTATTTTTTCCATCTCTTCTCAGGATCCACATTTTTATTACTATTGCTCCATTGGTTTTGTTTGTACTTCATTGGATATAAATCACTTTGGGAATATCTGGTGATCATGAAAGGTGCTACAAAATGCATTTTTTTCTCTTTTTCATTTCCCTTTGTGTATTTATCTATACTTCCAGATTAAGGATGGAATTTAAATTAGTTTTATGCACTCAATTCCAGCCACAGTCAATCCTGTAGGTCCAGCATAACCAGTCTGAAGATTAGTGGTAAATCAGTCAGAGAGCAGCATAGGTGTAAATCAGGAGTCCAGTCAGTCATCAACTGGGGTTGTAATTCCAAGTTGGTTGGGGGGGTGGGGGTGATTATGGTCAGCCCTGGAGTTCCTATTCACTAGAGGTCAAGTTGGTTTATCAGGAACCACTGCTGGGATAGGCAAGATGCGGGCAGTCTATTTTGAGAATGGAGGCACTGTGTTGGGATACCGAATGGTTAATAATTGTGAAGTAGCATAACTCAGTATTGGGGTGGGTGATGATAGAATATCGGACAGCCTTGTTTACTGCAGGAGGGGACATTTATTGAAGGTCACCACCAGCTTAGCTTCAGTGGAAGGCCAGTGCATCATGCCGGTCGGCATACTGCAGCTATGGGTCTGGGGCTCAAGTAATAAAATGTGAAATTGAGAATTTAAATAAAAGAGAAAGGTGGGATTGTGTGTCTACTGTGTCAGACCTGTGTCTCACTCCATGAAGAGTTAATACTGGTGCCATCCACTTTCATCCAAATTACAAATGCACAATAGAAATGAAAAATGCTGCCATGCCTAGATTAGGTGGATTAAGTGGATTTTTTTCTGTCTGATGGAGTTGGCTCCAATTGCGAGAGATATGAGGCCCTTCAAAGGGCAAATGTATTAATTAGGTACTTCCACAGTGCAGGTGAAGGACATCTATAATCACAGAATTCTACATGCGAACCACATACAGTGATACAATTATACTGAACACAAATGCTTGACCATGTCATTGGACATTACAGATTGATCATGATCATTTCTGTGATGCAGAAATAATCACAAATGACCTTTAAAGTGGTACCTCTGGGCCACAATTCACAAACACAATCCATGGTCTCACAGGCTGCTCAAGGGGATGGAGGCACTTTCTTCTCACATTGAACTGCATCTCATAGCCCTCCTTGTTGGAGTACCCCATGTTTCACGTGTTGAGGATAATGATAAATTGTCATTTATGTGTGAGACAGGACTGCTTACAGTTCACATTAGAAAGAATTGGTTTTGTTTCTCTTTTGTTTTCAGGTTCACTTATGTCCTTGAGGGAAGGTAACTTCTGTACTTACCTGGTCTGGCCTACATGAGATTCTTAACTGCCCTCGGGCAATTAGGGATGGACAATAAATTCTGGCCCAGCCAGCAATAGCCACATCCCATGGAAGAATATATAAAAATTTCCCTGGTTCATTGGAGCCATCACCAATTATTATAATTGCTGTGGCTGCTGGGCAACGAAGGCGCACAGAAACTGACCTCAGTTCTGATGAAGGGTCACCCAACCCGAAATGTTAACTCGAGATTATCTCCACAGATGCTGCTGGACCTGCTGAGCTTTTCCAGCGATTTCATTTTTTGTTTCTGATTTACAGCATCCGCAGTTCTTTCCATTTTTAGCCTCCAAATGAAGCCGTCTAGGTAGAAGATCCCTTCGATATGTGGAGGAAGTACAGAAAGTCCAGAGTTTATTATCTTCAAGGTCACTTCCTTCAAAAATGAGCAAGGTGCATTGCAGCTACAAACTGAGGATGCCCTGGGTCAGCATCGCAGAACTGTGTCATTTGCTAGAGTGGGACCTGGACCTAAAGGGATGGCTTGCCATCCTATTCCAGTGGCTGTCAAGGTTACAGCTACACTAAAGTTTTCTGCAAATCGATAACTTTTGTAGCTTCATTCTTTTACCTGCAACTACAACAGCAGTAAACCATTCAGTTGATGACTTATGGTGCCAAATATTTATGAATGTGGTATCTTATTTACAATGAGGTTTCACCGATACCACTTATGTGCCTTCAAAAGCTTTTTTTTTAAATTCCCCTCTCACTATCTATGTGATGAAGGGTGACTTCTGGCTTGCAATGATGGACCAATGCACAGCTAGGTTTTTAGTATGGAGCCTGTAACATGAAGCGCTAGAAGGTCTGAGCAAGCTCTCCCACCTCTGCTGAGTGCAGATAGCAGGGTGGCAGAGGCATGACACATAATTAATGAGGTGAGCAATAGAGAATTGCATGCAATGACCTGCTAGAAGTCACAGAGACAACCCCAACATCAAATACCTGAAATTGACACTAAAGCTGATTTTTGGGTAAAAGTCTAATATTTCAGAAGTAAGAGGCCTATCTCATTCATTTAACGTTTTGAAAGAAACAGCAGTTATCTCAGACTCCAGCATTGGCAGTTCCTACTATCTCTGAGCAGTTTTACAGTGCTCTGAGACTAACACTGGTGTTGCTAATATCTTTTCCATCACCTTTTTAAGGTTGATTAATGTAATTATTAAGATTAAGAGAAACATGTTGTGGATATTAATTGTCTTTGTGTACATGTAAATGGTGAATAACTGCAACACTGGAGTGTAGGATTGAGCTTTGAGACTGGTAAAGTCAATTAATTCTCCATAAAGAAAAGGCATGGATGAGATTTTCTGTTTTATAGCCTAATTGTGAGGACTTGCATTGTCATTGGTCAGGGTAAAGGGACAGTCACCAATGAGAAAACTTGCCAGATTAAGCTACAACCAACTTCAAAGCAGCTGGTGAGTTATTTGACAAATCACAAACCTTGATGTTACAAAAAGGTGTAGAGCTGGATGAACACAGCAGGCCAAGCAGCATCAGAGGAGCAGGAAGGCTGACGTTTCGGGCCTAGACCCTTCTTCAGAAACGGGGGAGGGGAAGGGGGTTCTGAAATAAATAGGGAGAGAGGGGGAGGTGGATAGAAGATGGATAGAGGAGAAGATAGGTGGAGAG